>NC_134483.1:55436762-55621762 GCF_040206685.1 Ascaphus truei | reverse complement strand
TGGTGCTGTCACGCTTGATTCACTGGACACCTAGCTCCTTTTATTGCCACGGGAAGTTGTAGACAGTCTAGGTCTTATTTCCCATTGTCGGGTTCCCCCAGAGAAACAGTGAACTGTTAGACTATTGGTCAAAGTGTTTCTATGAAAAATAAGATTGTGCCCACTGTCAACGTTTTCTGGGAGCGATTGGAACTCCCAGTTTCCAAAAGAAAAATACTAAACCTGAACAAGACTGAAAATTCAAGAAATGCTAATATAGCAGGATAAAGGTATGCACAGAGAGGTGGACCTCCCAAACAGAATATATCTCTAAAGAAATGGTTTACTCCAGCACAAAGAAAAAAATGGAATACTGATAATAGTGCACATATGCAAAGGTTTACTGCATATGAAAGTGTACAATCAGAAAAATCATAATATATGAAAAAAATACAATATCACACAGCTAACCTTGAAGCATGCCCCATATGGGGAGAATGCAACAATCAAGAGACACTGGCAACATTTCAGGCACAGTCCAACCTGATGTATGCAAGCAGAGTAGACGAAAAAACAAGCTGCTCTCACAGTAATAGGAGCATACCCGGCAACGGCATCTCTCAACAAATGTCTGGACTGTTGGTGCCCGAAATGTTGGTAGTGCCTGTTAATCATTGATATCCTCCACACTAATAGTGGTATGCTTTAAGTCTGCCTGGCTATGTAATGATTATATACATATACACATACATATACACATGCATGCGCGGCGCACGCATGCGCGGCGCACGCATGCGCGGCGCACGCATGCGCGGCGCACGCATGCGCGGCGCACGCATGCGCGGCGCACACATGCGCGGCGCACACATGCAGTTGGGTCCGGAAATAATTGGACACTGACACAATTTTCATAATTTCGGCTCTACGCCACCACAATGGATTTGAAATGAAACAACCGAGCTGCAATAGAAGTGCAGACGTTAAGCTTTAATTCAAGGGGTTGAACAAAAATATTGTATGAAATGTTTAGGAATTGCAACCATTTTCATACACAGTCCCATTATTTCAGGGGCTCAAATGTAATTGGACAAATTAACACAATCATAAATAAAATGTTCATTTTTAATACATTGTCGAGAATCCTTTTGCAGGCAATGACTTCGTGGGTCTTTCTGCCTTAAGTTTTGTCTTCAGCAAGTGACATGCATGCTCGATCGGGTTGAGATCAGGTGATTGACTCGGCCATTGCAGAATATTCCACTACTTTGCCTTAAAAAAAACTCCTTGGTTGCTTTCGCAGTATTCTGGAAATCCTCCCAGGGGAGGTCTGTACGCCGCACAGCCGTAGGAAAAGACTTCAGAGAAGGCTGATGTAATGACCCATAAAAAACTTTAATGAAACAAAGTGCAAACGGATCCTCTTGACGCGTTTCGGCCCGTCAGGCCTTTGTCAAAAGAGTCCACTCTTTTGACAAAGGCCTGACGGGCCGAAACGCGTCAAGAGGATCCGTTTGCACTTTGTTTCATTAAAGTTTTTTATGGGTCATTACATCAGCCTTCTCTGAAGTCTTTTTCTACGGCTGTGCGGCGTACAGACCTCCCCTGGGAGGATTTCCAGTGTTCCGGTGCTTGCTGCCTGCACGCCGGGCTGTCACTGGTGCATCTGCGTCCCCCTACTGAACCCGGAAATAACGGCACTGCCGCCGGTCAGGTGACCACCCACCGCGATCGAGCGGATGCAGGGTTGGCAGCTGAAGACAGTGCTGGCGGCTCGTGAGGATCACTTTACCTGGAGGAGTTGCAGGCAGACGGGTCGGCAGCATCTACAATCAAGAGGACAGATCAGCCACTCCACTACATCCCCCAGCTGTCAGTTATTTCCTTCTATTTCATCTCAAACTTCATCGTGCTTATGGTAAGCCAGTTGCTGAGTACTACATCTGTGAAGGCTGCACTGGGGGATAGTGGCGATCACAAACCCACATTCATTATTGTTTACACACCAGTCTACAGCTGCAGTCACATTTTCTGAGCGCCTGGTGGATTAACTTTCAGTTCACCCGTTTTACACTTGCTTTCGCAGTATGTTTTGGGTCATTGTCCATCTGTAAAGTGAAGCGCCGTCCAATCAACTTTGCTGAATCTGAGCAGACAATATATCCCTATACACTTCAGAATTCATCCGGCTGCTTCTGTCTTCTCACATCATGAATAAACACTAGTGACCCAGTGCCATTGTAAGCCATGCATGCCCATGCCATCACACTGCCTCCACCTCCACACTTACGGATGTGGTATGCTTCGGATCATGAGACCTTCCAAGCCTTCTCCATACTTTTTTCTTCCCATCATTCTGGCACAGGTTGACCTTAGTTTCATCTGTCCAAAGAATGCTGTTCCAGAACTGGACTGGCTTTTTTCGATATTGTTTGGCAAAGTCTAATCTGGCCTTTCTATTCTTGAGGCTTATGAGTTGTTTGCACCTTGTGGTGAACACTCTGTATTTGCTCTCATGAAGTCTTCTCTTTATGGTAGACTTGGATAATGATATGCCTACCTCCTGGAGAGTGTTCTTCACTTGGCTGGATGTTGTGAAGGGGTTTTTCTTTACCATGGAAAGGATCCTACGATCATCCACCACTGTTGTCTTCCGTGGACGTCCAGGCCTTTTTTGTGTTGCAGAGCTCACCAGTGCGTTCTTTTTTTCTCGGTATGTACCAAACTGTTGATTTGGCCACTCCTAATGTTCCTGCTGTCTCTCTGATGGATTTTCTTTCTTTTTTTGCAGCCTAAGGATGCCCTGTTTCACTTGCATTGAGAGCTCCTTTGACCGCATGTTGTGGGTTCACAGCAACAGCTTCCAAATGCGAATGCCACACCTGGAATCAACTCCAGACCTTTTATCTGCTTAATTGATGATGAAATAACGAAGGAATAGCACACACCTGTTCATGAAACAGCTTTTGAGTCAATTGTCCAATTACTTTTTGTCCCTTGAAAAAGAGGGGGCTACATATTAAAAAGATGTAATTCCTAAACCCTTCCTCAAATTTGGATTTGAATACCCTCAAATTAAAGCTGATAGACTGCACTTTAAGCCCATATTCATTATTTAACTGTAACTAGAATGTATTTTGGTACACAGCCGAAATAACAAAACTTGTATCAGTGTCCAATTATTTCCGAACCTGTGTGTGTATATCTATATCTGAATATCTATATCTATCTTTTTTTTTCTTCATTTTTTTTCCCCATTACACGTTTGGATGCTTACGCAATTACCGGTATTCCATGTTTTATTTAATTGTGCGTGATTAAGCCAGTTTTTTCTCTGAAAAGATTATTCTGTAAGAGAACAGAAATGAGACTTCTGAAAATAAGTTGTTGTGCACATGTATTTTTTTTGTTTTGGCAGTCTAACCTTTGAACCCTGGTTTATTGACCATTGCTTTAAGCCATTTTAAACCAGGAACCGGTTAGGTTTGTCTGCTTATAGTGTAAAAAAAAAAAAAAATCCTATCTATCTAAACCATCGTCCTGCTCAACATTATAAATCGGAGCGTGTCGGTACATTTAAAAACTGGGTCCCCAATTGCCACCATGGGGTTGATCATGACCATCCATTCAGGTGAAAACGTTGGTTTTCCATTAAATATGTACAAGCGTTGTATTCATTTTATGATGGTCCTTGATATTATTTTTGATAGACTCGTTTTCCTCCTTTATTGACAGGGCACCTACTTAAGGAGTTAACATGTAGTATGTATTTATCATTTTATATAAACGACACCAACAGTACGCAGCACGTTACAAAATTGCAATACGGAAAATAAAGTACAAACAATGGGGGAAAAGAGCAGCACTTAACTTATGACATAAGGCAAACTAGACCCTGCCCCGAAGAGCTTACAATCAAAGTTGTATGTTGGGAGATTACAAACACAGTAGAATTAAAAGTGCAAGTCAGGGAGGGCACGTGCATGTGGAGTCATTAGTGTAGGAGTAAATAATTTAATGAGAAGCTTTTTCTTTTGTTAAGAAGTGAATTTTCAGCAGTAATTTCCTAATGGTATGAGGAAGTGGTTGATTAATATTGAGCGGAAGAGAGATCCATTGGTTGGGAGAGATGAGGGGAAAAAGGTTTAAAAAGTGAGTGAGCTGTAGAGGTAGAAGGTGCAACGATTATTTGTTTTTGATTTGGAGTCAAATATGACTAATTTTCGGGTCTTTGTAAATGGCTAATCTTAATCTCTGGGATTCCCACATTTATCATCCTTTTGTAAATTTATTCCATTCACATTGATTGCAAATTCATTGCTTATCCACAAGGCTAAGTCCATATTGCAGGTGCGTGCCCCTGCTGCAGAGGCGATCCGTGGCCTGTGGTATTGCTATGATGCGAGTGACGCGGAGGCGTGGCCGTGACGTCACAAGGCCGGTTCGCCCTCATTGGCTGAACCGCCCACGTGAGTCGGCTGCCGCACCAAGACTAAAATCTTGTCTTTTGGAAATGCTGCCACGCCGTTGTGCTTCTTCGCCACGCGCGCACTATGGACGGCCTCATAGAGGAGCCGTCTCTTGTTCGTGTCGCACACGTGGTCACGATCACTATGGACGAGGCCTAATACTGTACTTGTTTTGTGGATGGGTTTGTAGTCGTTCAGGAAACTTAGCAAAACGCTTTAAATTCATGATTGGGGCTCTGCACTAATTTCTAGAACAGAGTAGCTCAACTCCAGTCTTCAAGGCCACCTCCCCCCCCCCTCACAAGTCAGGTTTTGGGGATATCCTGGCTTCAGCACAGGCGGTGCAGTCTTCGACAGATACTGATTGAGCCACCTGTGCTGAAGCTGGGATATCCTTAACTTGACATGTTGGCGGATCTTGAGGACCAGAGTTGAGCGTCCCCTGTTCTGAAGTAGCAGTCTGATAATTTTGTGGATGTCCTTCCATTCCCAGTGCCAACTTTTTGTAACAGTGTGTGAAACGGACACCACTTCATAAGCAAATCTATTACTATGGTATAAACTCCAGTAAGGCTGATTGGAGCTTAGCACTTGTCCACTTTTGTATTACGGATAGCCATGGCATTGTAGCCCAGATCATGTAATGTTACATGTTGCAGGTAATGTTCCTTGACAATAATTTTTATTTGGGTTGGAACTCCTAAATCTTTTATTTCGTAAAAGTGTAAATTCCTCTGATATTCTCCAATGAATATCAACATGCTGTATTGTGAAGCAATTGAGTATTACTGTCATCACTTTTGAAAACCATCTGCACCTGTTCACCTTTTTATGCACTGTACATATGCGGACCCGACGAGACCCAGAATCAGAATGCTGCTTCTGCGGTCCTAGTTATGTAGTATTGTAAAGTGTGAAGATACTCGAACACCAGGTTTATTTTGGAGAGGGCAGAGAGTAATGTAATGTGTCAAACTTGCATTTCATAGTTCTAGTAACCGTACTGGGGAAACACTGATTTGTGGATACCTTTTTAAGGGTTAAACATTGGAACTCTTTCTTGATAAAATGTTCTAGCATTTATTTGTTGGCTCAGTGCACTGTAATTATAAATTCCCTTATAAGGTATCACAACCTACAACAATTGTACTCTTTTCAAAAATGTAATCCTAGCTAATCTGAAGTGCAATTTTTATTAAAAGTTAAATAATGGGGTAATAAACAGCATTTATTGTTAAGGGCTCCTCTTGGTATTGAGAAATATTATGCCACACGTTATAAGAAATGCTGCCTTTGAATACAATATTCCCACTCATAATTTTTTTTTATTTAGAAACATAAGATGCAAAAAACATTATTCCTGACATCAAATACATTTTGATTAATGCTCTCATTTGTTTCACCATACAAGCACCAAGATGGAAACTCTTAATGTCAAAGTTCTAGTTCATTTTATTCTAGGCATGGTTATAAATGTTAGGGCAATTTGTGGGCACGCTGCACCTCCATGAGTTACAAGCTATACTATTTATACTTCTTTACCTTAAAATCTCCCGTTGAGCACAGGGTCTGTAAATCTAACCAATAAAGGATATTAATCCCATATTGGAATTTGGACTTGGTTAAGGTCCACTGTGAATCATCCATGTGTTAAAAGCATGGTCTTTAAAACTTTAGTTTTTTTAAACACCTTGTTTGTAAAGAAGAGCCCAAAATGTGTAGGAACAGCGCATTGTTAAAAAAACCAAAAAAAAAAACCCCCTTGTAATTGCCTCACCAAAGTCAATGCAGTTGGGACATATCATATTCATACTTTCTAATGATATTGAATTGTCAAATGGTCTCTTCTGTTAGCGAGGAAATACTTGCGGTAACCCCCAATAGCTAGTTTACACCCACAACCCCTGGTGCCTGTGCTGTGCGCAGTGACAACTGACCTGTCAATCTCTACTGCGCTCCCCAGCGACATCAAAGCCGTATGTGACACAATGGGACTGTCGGCAGCGGTGATTGACAGGTCAAGTTGCTGCTAATTGAGTGGGGGTGTTAATGTGTATCGCAGACTCCTAAAAATTCCATTTGGCACCCAAGTGTTTTATATTTTTGTCCAACCCTGTGGTGTGGGTGAGTTTTGTAACCTTTCTGTTTTATTTTATTTTCAGGTCGAAATGACAGCGGGGAGGAGAATGTCCCTATAGATCTCAGCAGAGGTAAAAAGGAGGGAATGGGGAGGAGAGTGCAAGCTGTAGAAACAACTGAAGTCCAGAGCAGCGTACAAAAATATGTTTTTACTGAATGTCTGTTGTGTGGATTCTGTAGGATCCTTAAAGGAGCAGGGTCCCCCTTTTTTTTGTAGTATGGATAGGAAGCTGAGGGTCTCTGGATCCTCCGCGTTTAACTTCAGCTCTAGAGACCCTCTGCTTCCTGAGGTACTTGGCAGAAAAGGTGCTACCGGTGCTTGATTTCAGTTTAAATCCCCAGCGTCACGCAGGCCAGTAGGATGCTACGAAGGATGATGTTTGCAGCTTCCTATTGGCCCCATGACATGGGGGCTTTAAACCCCCAGTTTTTCCCTTGGTGGGTACTGTACAGGCAGCACCAAATTGAGTAGGGGGATCTGCCTGTTTAAGATGTTACTGTCTTCAAGCTCAAAAGAGGGTCCATACCACTCTGTCTAATATTAGGTTTAATTTTCCTGGCCACAAATACCCTCATTTCAGACTTGCTTGTGTCTTTTTAATCGCTGATTCTTCTTCCAAGATAATGAGATTTAATATGTAAACACATTTAGTCTAATTCCGCACTACCTTCTGAAACACACGGCTTCCATATTGTTTTTCAGAAATATTTGTACCATAACTCGAGACGAAAGATACCACTTCTGTCTTTAAGCTGGAGACAGTGTGAGGCTTCTGTTACTTTCAGGATTTATTGTTTGGATGCAGCTAAAATCCTTTATCGCAATATTAAACATCCATGATCATTTTTCTATTATGTGACCTTTTGATTTTGGTTGTTTTGGTGTGTTTACTGGGAACCGTTAGAGTTGGATGAAATGGGTTACATAATTCCCATTTTCCAGCATAAATATATGTGTATTTATTGAATCAATATGTAGGTTTTTAAAAAACATGTACGTCTGAGTGTGTACAAATATATATACTGTGTAGGTACATATGTAAAAGCTAGATGCATTTAGTTCTAGTCACAGTTAAACTTGAAGCATATTTTTGAACATATTTCAATCCTTTTCATTCATTTTCTTTGGGTCCACGCATATGCCACTGTGTGAATCTGCAGCTAAGCAACTGAGAAGGTACAATCTGTTATTGGCTTCTCCTAAATTATAATTAACTTTTACTAACTGCTTCATGGTTCATAAAACCCTTAAACATAATTACTCATCAATGTGGCTTTAGCACCTGTTTAAAAGGCTAAAGTTAGGGAAATATAGTCGATGGAATGTTATTTAAGACTGTGGTGTGTGTGTTGTGTGTAAAGAGTCTGTAGCTGGCACTCAGAATAGTTGCACAAAGTCAGGGTGCTAGTCCCATATAAATAATGTAAGTAATATTACCTTTCTTGTGGCAGGTAAATAAAGACAGCACTCCAGTAGAATAATCCAAAAACAATGTATTCAGGCATATAGCAAAGACGCCCAATCCGACGTTTCGGTCCCGGAACGGAACCTTTCTCAAGGGGGATGTACAGACAAACCAACAAAGAGATATAGATAGATCTCTGTCCATACTAAGTAGATAAAACACCTGTGTACAATTACCGGTTATTGCAATCCCTGCAAAAATCGGAGCCAGCTGAATTCTCGTGGAGCCGCCATGTTGGAAGAGGACTGAAGTGTCCCAGCCCTACCTCTACCAACATGGCGGCGACGACCCCGCTTCCACAGTAACTGCATAGCGCATGCGCAATTGCCCCAAGCTGCAGCTGGAGACAAATGTACGATATAATCACAAAAAATAGAGCAAGCAGTATTGATACGGGATCTCCAATTAGGGGGAGGGCTAAGATGTCAAAAAGCCCTACCTCTATCCTGCATCTTGGTAGTATCTTCATTGCTCTAACACCCGTTATGCGCATGCGCAATTGGTCCATACAATCATTATAGAGGCTAATGTAAGGCTATACAAGCCATTCTGCATCCTGGCTTAGGGGTAAATCATGCTCCGATGCTCATTAGGGTAAATAAGGAGACACATAACACCACCAATGTACTATATGGGATACCAAAGCATAAGTATGTAAACTCTAAATTTTAATTAACCCTTATAGACCCACTATTACAGTATATAAGAACAACATGTCACACGGGTAACAAGAGGTACATGCCTATCTCCCTTGAACATTCAAGGTGGTATCTGTGTCTCCTAAATACAAATTAAAAACTATTGCATGTGAGGAATAGATGTGTGGAAACAAAAGGGATCATATATCCAAACATGGATAGGAATATAAAAACAGCAGCCCACCCATGAGGTGGAAACATGCAGTGACATGCGTATATCAAAAAATAATTACAGTATTATTATACCCAAATCTAGAGTGAATGATATACAAAGCAGACAAGGATACAACCACAAGATCATGCATCCAGCACCATTTGAATGGAGGAGACAACTATTGTAAATAAGGGGAGTCACAATATGTCTCCTTACAAACTACAGAAAGCAGCCCAAATTAAGGTCTTTATTAAGACCCTTTTGAGTCATGGTGTTCAAAATGTGTATAAATTTAGCTTCCATCTGTAATAAAATGTTGTTCCTGTTGCCACCTCTATTTGGAACGTGTGCCTGTGCTATCGGCATGCACCGGAATGTCGCCAAGCCATGTTGTAAATTCTTAAAATGCCTGGCCATTGGTAAATGTTTCAGTTCATCATGAATTGTAGTCTCCAATAAAGCCTTCCGAATGGACAATCTATGCATAGCGATGCGCTCCTTCAGCATTATTGACGTCTCCCCCCATAGTACAATCCACATGGACATCTGATGATATACGCCACAAAACGAGATTCGCAGTTCAAGAAGTTGGTTATCTTGATAGGAGTACCACTATGTGGGTAGGCAAAGGTTTTCCCCAAAAGAAGATATTGGCAATTGACGCATCCTTTGCATTTATATACGCCTGCTGTGTTTTTTTAGCCATGTTGTGCCAGTGTGTACTTATCCACAGGATCAGCCATCCATTAGCGAATCCTCCAGGCTCCTCCCTCTCTTGTAACAAAAAAGGGGTGGCACTGAAAAATATCCCATTTTTTTTATTTACCTGCCGCAAGAAAGGTAATATTACGTGTGTGTGTGTGTGTGTGTGTGTGTGTGTGTGTGTGTGTGTGTGTGTGTGTGTGTGTGTGTGTGTGTGTGTGTGTGTGTGTGTGTGTGTGTGTGTGTGCGTGTACACACACACCCCTATCTGCACCCACACACTTTGTAATTCTACTTTGAAAATCAATGGGAATTACTACCCAGATCAATGCATAGGTCGGTTAACGTTTACAATGTTGCTAATGAACAACATGGTGGAGTGTAAAAGTTATTGTGACTGTTATAACAAGAGCTTTAAAGTCTTTTCTTTAATTTTTACAAATGTGGAAAAAATAACATCCATTTTCCCCCTTAATGTATGACACATCTGTGTTCCCTGGCTGCCTTCATGCTCTCCGAATATTAAAGATGACCTTCTCTGTGATGGAGGATCTGCATGGCAAGTTGCCATGGCGATATTAGCAACTGGGATTAGAGTACTTGGTTTTATTTTCCTATTTTAAATTCACAATAGTTCCAAAAACTGATTTACAGTAACGTTCAGATCAAACACGTCCATTGCATGGTTTTTGTTAAAGGTGCAACTTTCCCAACCCCCATATGAACTGTGCAATGAAAAAGATGTCAGGGCTGAATGACTGGCAGCTTGAATAACGGTTAATTGGCACATAACAAAAGACGGGGATAAACACTTGCGCGTTTCACGCCCTCTTGGTTTATCAAAGAAGTCTGCGTGGATAAGGATCTCGTGAGTACATAACATCAGTCCTTTTTCAAAAGAAAAGTGGTTTATATTATCATGCACTGTGGACTCTATTGACTTTAAATATTGTGTGAACTATAAAAAGATATTACCTAAAAGATAGAGACCTACATTATCTCAAAGTCTCTCCCTATGTATATTGTTGTCACGCACCACCTGAATTAAAAGGAATACTCACCATCTGGAATTATAGAACCTTCCTATTTGAATGCACAACAATCTCCTCTACATATATATCTGTGAAACTGCACAAGGGTTTTTGAAGTGAAACTTCTTTGCTGGCACCTACAAAAATTTTGCTTGCACAAATCTCCTTCATGGTGACAGAAGTGTGTAACAAGAGTGACGTCTTCCTCCCTGCGTATGCGCAGAAACCGGTTGCACCTTCCTCCCTGCGTATGCGCAGAAGCCGGTTGCACCTTCCTCCCTGCGTATGCGCTGAAGCCGGTTGCACCTTCCTCCCTGCGTATGCGCAGAAGACGGTTGCACCTTCCTCCCTGCGTATGCGCTGAAGCCGGTTGCACCTTCCTCCCTGCGTATGCGCAGAAGACGGTCGCACCTTCCTCCATGCGCAGAAGCCGCTGACATGTTTCTCCCTGTGCATGCACCCATCGCCATGCGCAGGAACGCGGCCGACATTAAAAGGTGTAGGTCCCTCTACTGTACTGCTTTCCCTCTCATTTGTTACATGGGTGGAAAGCTGAGGTGCCCTGACTTCTACTTGTGTAAAGTGAGTGTGCCATGGGGCAGGAGAGTGCTTCTTTAAATAAATGTGGAGTTCCCTGGGGACTGCATTATATACAGGGACGTCAGTGACGTATACCTGCACCACACACACGCACCTTCACCACATTGCTGAGCACGTGCGTTCTAAGTGAAACTTCTTTGTGTTTTGTCACTGAAATTGTATTTTGATGTTTTTGATTGAATTAAAGACCTTTGAGAGTATAATTACAATTTCAGTGACAAAACACAAATAAGTTTCACTTAATGCGCGTGCTCGCCCCACACCCTTTTTTTTTTTTTTTTCCATACCCTTTTTTTTTTATGCACTGGTTTTGGGCATGTCCTATTTTGCTTGCATTAAAAGTGAGCTGAATGTGGAGCCATTTAAAGCAGTTTGTCAACCTCTATTTTTTTCATATTTTTTTTAATTTAAAGTATAGTTTTCATATGGCATCTCCTGCTGTTCATTCTCACTTTCTCCACTCCACCGGGCAGCACACAGCTGTTTTTCATGCATAAAAGAAAAGGCCTTATCAGAAAAAATGTTTCCACTTAACCTTCTAATTTTAAAGTTCTGTGAGGTCTCCTGATATCATGTGGTGCGAGGAGTTTAGCAGCCATACTCATTTAGGTTTTGGGCAACATATTTAGTGAAACAATACAGTTTAAATAAAATCGACGATAAAGTAAAAGGCGAGATATCAATGCAAAGATGAAAAAGATCAAATGGCACTCCACTGGGGTCAGGAAAACAGCATATTTATTATATCAGGTCACCTTGATAAAGGTCTAATAGTGGGACCGAGACGTTGATATTTTTTGCTATATTTCTGAGCCCACTGGATTGCTCTTCTGTCTTTTTCCTCTTTGGCATTAATCTGCTCCTAAATTGGAGCGATGTGCACCCGTGTCAGGTACCTGCTGCTCTTGTGAGTGCTATTATTTATTTATTTCCCCCCGCCCCCCCCCCCCTTTCTCCCTGTTTTTGGTCAAGATACGAATATAAACCTCCCACTGTATAGTATGGTGAAGACTGGTGCTTTTCACTATTTTCCTTTGTAAATTAGATGGTATGGGGATATGTTGATGGGTTTTTTTTCTCCTGAATTATTTACAGATGATTTCTCATTGTTCTTCTTTATTTTGTCAGCTTGGAATCGGTGTGATTCATACTCTACTGAATGCTATCAAGGATATAAATTGCATTATATGTCCCCTTGTAGCTTGGGGTTTGAGTCATTTAAGAAGAGCCATTCTTATGTTGGACAGGGCGGTTACTCCCATTCTTTGGCTATTGCTGCCCTGGTCAGCTGCAGCCTCTTGATTAGGCCTGTAACCACATCAACCGGGAAAACACTGTGTAAATTAGTCGTGCTGCAAGCTAGGGATTACAGCCTCTGAAACCAAGTTGTGAGCTGTCTTGTGACAAGCCTGGTTGTGCTGTGCAAGGAATGTGAATTTTGTTTCTTATGACATACATGACTGTATTCTAAAGTTATTCCAACCGTATGACTTGAGGGATAAACACTCATTGCATAGCATTGGTCCATTCCAGGATTTACTGAGGTTACTTAGTCATTCCTGATCTTACATAGCAATTAATGGGCACAGTGAAAGGACATGAACTCACTGAACCAAAGCAAGCTATTGGTAATATGTGTGATGGGTTAAATCTAGGTGATTGATTCCTTTTCCTAATGCAGTTGAGACCAGTACAAGTCTTGTGGCTTCCTATTGGCCCATAATCCTCTCAAACTGCTGAAGGTTGTCTAAGGCTGTCTAAATTGAAGGTATGACCTCTGTGTTCATTTAATGTAACCTTGTATTGTTGTTATAACTGTGGCCAGGACATAGCTGAAAATGAGAGGTGCATTACTTCCTGGTAAAACATTTATTATAAATATAAGTAATTCTTACACTTTTTAAAATCTGCAGTACATGCTAATCACCACTTTTTTTTCTCCGTTCAGGTGTTAAGTGGTTAAAATTAATCTCTCCCTTCCTTGTAGTCTAAAGCAGGGGTGCGCAAACTTTTTTTTTTCTCCCCCCTGCGGTTCCCCTCTCTCCGCGCCCCCGCTTACCTCGGCTCCGGCAGCATGATGTCACGTTGCCATAGCATTTGACGCCACATTGCCATGACGACGCGTCTAAGAAGCCGCCAGAGCCAAGTTAAGTAAGGTTTACAGCGGCCCTGCAGCTCCCCACGCATTTAATTTAAGTACCTTCGGGAAGCGCGCGGGGCCTTTATAAACCCCGCGATCCCCGCAGTCAGTCTCGTGCCCCCCTTGGGGTCGCGCCCCCCCTTTGCGCACCGCTGGTCTAAAGGTTACCATGGTAACTTCAAATGCTATAGATAACAAATTTATTATTTTAACACAAGTAAACAATAATAATAATGATGCTCGGTTGCGAGATACTAACATTCTAAATTAATCTTGTATAAACTTCTGGGGGTATTGCTGCTTTAACGGGTCAATCCCACTTAGAGCAACAGAATGATACCAAGTGATAGGTGCAATAGTGTAATCCTACTGTAGATATTAAAAAATAAATACAAAATAACTGGTTATACTCCCTTCCAATATCAACAAGCTACACAAGTGATATTTTCCCTTGAAGTATGACACAATGTATTCAGGGAAGCCAATTACATTGGTGACTTGTTTACTTGTTTACAGTTTGTGTGTAAGCGAATCTGTCTCACTGTCTTTTCTATTCACATTTTTTTTGTTGTGGCGGCCCTTTCTTCATTGTGTAGCTTGTGAGAGCTAGAGTGGATCAAACTGCACCGACTTGAGAAAATGCTGCAGCAGTTTAAAGAAGCGTTGCTTCTTGGGATGTTTTGTTGGTTTTAGTGGCCGGGGCTGGAATTCCAATATGATGGTTTTAAAGGTCCGCGGGCAAATAGGAAGCTGCAACATCTTTCCTTGCTGCTTACTATTGGCCCACGCGATGCAGGACATTTAAACTTAACAGAGATTCCGACAGCAACTTTTAGTGGTATTTCGGGGATCAGGGGGTGTGCGGAGTTGAAATTAACGTGGCTCAGCTCTGGACACCCTCTGCTTCATACCTGGCGAGATGTGTTGTGTGTTTTTTTTTGTTTTATCTCAAGGGTATATATGCTTTAATTGAACCAGCTGGGGAGTTGTTATGCAGCTTACCAAATATCAGTTTTTCTCCAGAATCATAAACGACAGCATAATGCTGAACCCAATTTTTGTGCCACTTTTGACAGTGCGACAGTCTCTTTAATCACCGTTCTCAATTTGTATTGACTTAAAAAATACATTTGGTAGAAAATGCCCAGTAGAAGTACTGTACGTACTAGGAAGATGCTGGGAATTCTTTTGGGCTCCGTACCTGTTTTTATCATTGTATGACCATGGCAGTCTGAAGGGAGTGAGACAGCCAACGTGAACTGAATGAAAGATGCAACGTTGACACTTATTCCTTAAGGACATTACAGATATAAAGTAAGACGCTTGGCTGCAAAGCATTGTCATGTCACTGATGGTACACACAAGTACGCACCATTTACTGCTTTCTTGAGGATAAATGCAGCATATAACACAGGTGATGGTGCTGTTTACAGTATTCACCTGTGCTGTAAATTCAGCAAGATATTAAATGTGTGAAATTGTGAATTTCAATGTAGTGAATTTTCAATATAGTTTGGAGCAGATACCAAACTTCATGCCTGGCAGGTACAATTATACAAGTCTAGGACATTTGATTGCGGCTGTTTTGTCGTGATAAGGTCGCCGTCGGCATTTAGCTGCCACTCGCCTCGCTGTAGGGACATCTCGCCACCGGCCATTTTGTCTCCAAGGTAAGCTCCAAACCTTACCCCTTATCCTAGAAACCCTTAATCTTATCTCCTGATACCAACACGCGCTGCTACCGGAAGCCCCCTTACCCTAATTTATCTTATTGGTGGAGCGGCTGTAGCGAAGGGCCCCTCGTCGGCCAAACATGGGTGGCAAGATGGCCGCGATCAAATGTCCGATTCCGCATTTAGTCTATTACCTTTCAGACTGCAGCCTTTCCTGTGAATGTTTTTGTTTTTGTCTAACAATGAATACAATGCTATTTGTGTTTGTGCCATCGCTGTGTGCATTGTGGCAAAGAAATGTTATCTTAGAAATGATTGAATGTTTCGTTGTAATCATTGCGGTGCTTTGTTCTGGTACTGTATGAAAGGGTTTGCTGCATTGGTCTAAACGCTTGGTGGGAGGGAAATGGTGAAGCATAATTACATGTATTGTATTGTATTGTATGTCTTTATTTATATAGCGCCATAAATATACATAGCGCTTCACAGTAGTAATACATGTTGTAATCATATAAATAACAAATAATAAAAATAACAGGTCATGGGAATAAGTGCTTCAGACATAAGAGTAACATTAAGGAAGAGGAGTTCCTGCTCCGAGGAGCTTACAATCTAATTGGTAGGTAGGAGAACGTATAGAGACAGTAGGAGGGAATTCTAGTAAGTGCGTCTGCAGAGGGCCAAGCTTTATGTATCGTGTCCAGGATTATCCACAGTGCTATTCATATGCTTCTTTAAGCAGGTGTGTTTTAAGGTGGGTCTTAAAGGTGGATAGAGAGGGTGCTAGTAGGGTATTGAAGGGAAGGGCATTCCAGAGGTGCGGGGCAGTCAGTGAGAAAGGTTTAAGGCGGGAGAGGGCTTTAGATACAAAGGGGGTAGAAAGAAGACATCCTTGAGAAGACCGCAAGAGTCGGGATGGTGCATAGCGAGAAATTAGGGCTGAGATGTAAGGAGGGGCAGAAGAGTGTAAAGCTTTAAAAGTGAGGAGAAGAATGGAGTGTGAGATGCGGGATTTGATCGGAAGCCAGGAGAGGGATTTCAGGAGGGGTGACGCGGAGACAGATTTAGGAAAGAGTAGCGTGATTCTGGCAGCAGCGTTTAGTATAGATTGTAGGGGAGGCAGGGAGGTCGGACAGTAGGCGGTTGCAGTAATCGAGACGGGAGAGAATGAGGGCCTGAGTCAGAGTTTTAGCAGACGAGTAACAGAGGAAAGGGCGTATCTTTGTGATATTGCGGAGGAAAAAGCGACAAGTTTTAGAAACATTTTGAATGTGAGAGAGGAATACAGTGTGACCCCTAGGCAGCGTGCTTGGGCTACTGGGTGAATGATCGTATTTCCAACAGTAATGTGGAAGGAGGTAGTAGGGCCAGGTTTGGGAGGAAGTATAAGGAGCTCTGTTTTTGCCATGTTAAGTTTCAGTCGGCAGATGGCCATCCAGGATGATATTCCAGACATTCAAAAACTTTGGTCTGTATAGCAGGTGTAAGGTCAGGGGTTGAAAGGTAAATGTGTGTGTCGTCAGCATAGAGGTGATATTTAAACCCAAAAGATGTGATTAGGTCACCTAGAGAGAGTGTGAAAAGAGAAGGGGTCCCAGGACAGAGCCCTGGGGTACCCCCACAGAAAGATTGATAGAGGAGGTGTTGGCAAAAGAGACACTGAAAGTACGATGGGAGAGGTAAGAGGAGATCCAGGATAGAGCTTTGTTCCGAATACCAAGAGTATGGAGAATGTGGAGGAGAAGAGGGTGGTCCACGGTGTCAAATACTGCAGAGAGGTTGAGTAATATGAGCAGAGTGTAATGACCTGTCTTTGGCAGCATGGAGGTCGTCTGTTATTTTAGTGAGGGCTGTTTCAGTAGAGTGAGCAGTGCGGAAGCCAGATTGTAGTGGGTCTAGAAGAGAATAGGTGTTGAGAAAGTGTAGCAATCAAGAGGATACAAGACGTTCAAGGAGTTTGTAGGCAAAAGGCAGGAGGGAGACAGGTCGATAGTTAGGACAGGTAGGGTCACATGAAAATGTTTAGTATTTGCCCAGCTGCCTGTCTGTTTAGTAGCTTAATAGCTCAACTTCACTTACACTTCAGTTTCACTTGTAAGGAAATATTCAACTTTGTCACACATTTATAATAAAATCCATATTTCTCGCTGGTGGAAGTCCAGAATTGTTTTGGTTCTTATACACTGTTAAACCCTGCTTCCTGTCTTGTGATATTAAATAACAGGCTAGATCGAGGTAAAAATTTATTTTTCTTTGTAGTGGGTAAGGATAAGGCCCCGCTCCCTCAGCGCGCCCGCACTGCAGACAGGCGGCGCTTTGACAGGCAATTGACCGCTTCTTGCGGTCTGTAGGGAGCAGGGGGATACAAATTTTCTGCCTCTCGCGCATCACCGCTCCCTCCCTCCCGAGCCGGGCAAAAGTTAACAAAAAAAACCCAAGGACACACACCCGCAGCTCCTTCCCTGCTCCCCTCCACTCACACACAGGCAAATTCATACGGGGGGGGAGTGAATCGGAGCAAGGGGGGAAATCGGAACGGGGGGGTCAGGGAGGGAGAGCAGAGGTGGAACTCGGATTGGCTCCCTTGCGTGTCACGTAACGTGACACTCGGCGAAAACAGAAGCTCCTTGTAGCTCCGGCTGGCTGCCACGTCACAGCACGCAGTCAGCCATGCCGGAAGGAGCCAGCGGGGACCTCCAGAACGGAGGCAAGCAGCTGGTGGCCCGCAGCGGGACCAAGGCCTAAGAGTTTGTATTCACCTAATTTATCCCCTCTGTAGTCTTACATTCACTCCCCCCCCCTTTACTTTAAGACAAACGTTTTTTTTTTTTATTTGCGTTCTCTATCAGAAGCCTACAGTGACATTTCGTGTGAGGCAATTGCAAAGCGTCAACTTTGACCAAGGAGCTTAGGGTGGGGTGCATAAGGTGGGCTAATATTTAAGAAATATATATTGTTTACAATGTACAGCATTTATATAGTGGTTGGTAAAAGCACCAGAACTGCCTCCTTCTCTGGTGTGCTTTGCATCAGAAATGGCGTCTGTAATGTGCGGCTCAATTTTATTTATTTATTTATAAAATATTTTACCAGGAAGTAATACATTGAGAGTTACCTCTCATTTTCAAGTATGTCCTGGGCACAGAGTTAAGACAAATAATACATGGTTACAAATACAGTTACATAAATGAACAGGGTATACATTATATACAAGACATTGCATGCACAGTTAAAGAAAAGATATATTATGGGCGTATGAAACAGTTACAGGCCAGATTAAAATGTGAGACAGCCTTAGATTTGAAAGAACTTAAACTGGTGGTGGATGTGAGAGTCTCCGGTAGGTTGTTCCAGTTTTGGGGTGCATGGTAAGAGGAGGAACGGCCGGATACTTTGCTGAGCCTTTGGACCATGAACAGTCTTTTGGAGTCTGATCTCAGATGATAAATGCTGCATGTGGTAGGGGTGAGGAGCTTGTTCAGATAGCTGGGTAGCTTGCCCATAAAGAATTTAAAGGCAAGACAGGAAAGGTGAACTTTGCGCCTAGACTCGAGTGATGACCAATCTAGTTCTTTGAACATTTCGCAGTGATGTGTGTTGCATTAGAGAACAAAACGACAAATTGAATTGTAGATGGTGTCAAGTTTGGTAAGGTGGGTTTGAGGTGCCGAGCCATATACTATGTCTCCATAGTCAATAATTGGCATTAGCATCTGCTGTGCGATACGCTTTCTGACCAGGAGACTTGGGAAGGATTTGTTCCTGTAAAGTAACCCTAGTTTGGCATAGGTCTTGGTTGAAAGGGTATCAATGTGCATCCCAAATGTTAAGTGGGAGTCAAACCATAAGCCCAGGTATTTAAAACTAGTGACAGGGGTTAGGGTGGTGTTGGCGTTGGTTCTAATCTGGAGCTCAGTCGGTGGAAGCTTGAAAAATTTAGTCTTGGTCCCAAATACCATTGTTAGTCTTGTCGGTGTTTAAAATCAGTTTGTTTTGGGAAATCCAGTTTTCGAGTCTGAAAAAGTCAGACTGAAGTATGTGTTGAAGGTCAGAGAGGCTATGGCTGTGTGCATATAGGATTGTGTCATCTGCATACATGTGTATTGAGGCTTCCTTACAAGCTGTGGGAAGATCATTAATGAACACAGAGAAGAGTAGGGGCCCCAGAACAGAGCCTTGCGGGACACCACAGATGATATCCAGGGTTTGGAGTTAGAGCCTGAGATGGACACATGTTGGGATCTTCCTGATAGGTAGGACTGAAACCAGTTGAAAGTATGCTTCCCTATTCCAGAGCTCTGGAGTTTAAGCAGGATAGCATGATCAAGTGTATCAAACGCATTTGCAAAATCTAAAAATACTGCACCAGTGAGTTGTCCCCGTTCCATTCCACACTGGATATCATTGCAAACTTTTAGCAGGGTAGTTACGGTGGAGATACAGGAAATGGAGAGGAGCGCACGATCCAACAGGAGCAAGGAGAGGACCCAATGCAAAAAAATATATATACTTTATTCTGTCATACACCTAAAATCCAACGCGTTTTGAACGCTGGTGCGTTCTTTATCAAGGATAACATACACTGCTAAAACAACCCATTAAATACCCCTCTTTCCTGCGATCCGTTCGCGCCAAAAAGAACCACCCTGTGACGTCATGACGGCCGCGCGTGCTATTGCACATTCGCGAACTGCCAGAACGACTGGGAAGTCAGAAGGGCGGAAGTGATGGCTGAGGCCAGAGGGGCAGGGAATAAACTAAGGGCACAGTAGTAAGCAAAATTAAAATTACGGTGGCCCAAAGGGAACAATAAACAACAACAACAACAACAACAATAAAGAAACAAAACTGAAGCTGTCAATTCTAATTAACCCTGAAAAAATAGAAAGAAAAGAAAATGGAAGAATAAGAAAAAGGAAGGAAATAATGATTAAAACAAAATGAAAATAAAAAGGCACAAAACAAAGAAAAAATGAAAAATAGATAAAAACAATATTAGTACTTGATAAGAAAATAGAGATACCACAGAACTGAATGTGTTGAGATATAATAACATGTTGTTAAATAATTCATAACATATAAAGATGATATATAGATAAACATAATAATAAATGTAATGATCACAAGGAAAGAGAAGAAATATATAAAGTTATATATATTATAATAAAGAACATATACACATATATATATGTAAAATCAAAGCAAATAATGACATTCCAAATAAGTAACAATAATTAAAGAAAATTACTCAAATGCCATTCAATGTTCAAACTGAAGGGAGAACGTGTTCTCAAAATGAAAATCCAATAAGCCTCCCTTCGGTTTAATAAATTGACATGGTCACCACCTCATTTTATTACGATCCAATTCAATACCAAAAAATGAGAAGTATGGCTGGTGGAGATGGCTCCTCTGACCTTGACCTCCAAGTAATAGGGTCTTGGGATGTCCAGTTGATGAGAGGATTGAGCTTCTGGAACCAAGGTAAGCCGAGAGTGACTGGAGTTCCGGGAGCGTGGATTACATCAAATGCCAAGGTCTCCTTGTGGGAGTGAGAGGAAAGGGTGATGGAGCAAGTCTCCAAGGAAATGTATGCCGGGGTGTGCGGACGGTCGTCGATCCCAACCAAGGCAACAGGAGACTTCTTCCTAACGAGTGGAATCTGGTTCTGTTTAGAGAAGGTTTGGTCCATGAAATTTCCTCCCGCGCCGGAGTCGATAAATGCCGCAGTGGTTGTGCGGAAGGTAGGACCCGTGAGAGAAACGGGAATGGTCAATTTTTTGGGACGTTCCTTCCTGGAAAGGGGACAAGGAGATTTAGCACCCAGGGAGTGCCCCTTCGTACTCACTGGGTTTGGTCGTTTCCCGGGCGTAGTGGACATTCGCGGACCAGATGCTCGGAGGATCCGCAGTAATAACATAATCCACCGGCTTGGCGAGCTTGCTGTATCGGTGTCCGGGAACGCTGGACTCCAAGTTGCACCGGCTCAGGAGCCTCCAGAGCGGGTAGCGGGGAGACGGCAGGTCCTGGGGTTGGAGAGAATCTGGGAAAAGGAGCACGGAAGGGCATAAATCGGGGAAGCTGGCGCTGGACGCGGCGTACCTGAAGGCGCTGATCCACTCGATTGGTTTTGGAGATGAGTTCCTCCAAAAGCCCTGGCCTGGTTGTGAGGCGAGCTCATCCTTCACGGAATCCGTTAAGCCTCGCCAGAAGACTGAGACCAAAACCTCCTGGCCCCATCGTGTCTCAGCTGCTATGGTCCTGAACTCCAAGACGTACTGGGCCACGGAACGACGTCCCTGACAAAGCTCAAGCAAAGAGTCAGAGGCAGTTTCTTGGCGTGCGGGGGTATCGAAGACCTGTCGAAAGTCTCGTCTAAAGGCTGCGTAGTCGCGGGTGATATTGGGAAGTAGTTCCCAAATTGGGGAGGCCCATGCCAGCGCTTTCCCTGTATGTAGGCTGTAGACATACGCCACTTTCTTGCGACCAGTGGAATACTGCTGCGGAGCCATCTCAAACTGGATCTCGCATTGATTGAGGAAACCGCGGCAGGCGTGCGGATCCCCCGCATACGGTTTAGGTGCCGGGATCTTCGGGCCCGAGGTCGCGGCGGATACTGGTTCTGGTGGCGGTGCGGCAACAGGTGGTGCCTGAAATTAAATGTCCTGTACCTGTTGAGTGAGAAGAGCTATTTGGTCCGTTAGGGCCTGGACTTGTTGATACATGGCCGTCATCATGGAGGCCATGTCAGTCTTGTCTGCGTCTTGTGGACTCGACATAATGTTATGCCGGTGCTGCCCGCAGACCAGACACGTCCCCTGAGCTGAAGGGGGAAGTGGTAATACACGCACCCGCAGCAAAGGGAGCGTGTCACCGGAGTGTGGTATAAAGTGTTTCCAGGCCAGGTGTAGTAATGTAGACAACACTTGCCGATACCAGTTGTAGAGATAGTGAAGAATGTCTTGCCGAGGTCAAGGAGTGGAGAGCGGAGATAGGTTGTAGTCCAAGCCGGGTTCGAGGAGTAACAGAGTGAGCGTTCTCCAAGGAGTGCCGAGATCGAGATCCAGAGGGGGTAGTCGTACGAGCCGTGTCAGAACCTGTGAGAACACTGAGAATCCTGAAGTTCTTCCATGCAGAGACTATGTCGAGCAAAGACTGAGAGCAGAGAGGAGCTAGATAAAGCAGGAAGGTCCAATTAGGAACGGAGGCGGGACAGGAAGAGCTACAGGGAGACACTGCAGGTTGGTGCAGGCATAACAGGCCAGGTGAGACTTCTTGCTAACCTGAGTATGGCCGTGCGGCTTGCGGGGGCGGAGCCTGAGGTCCGGGGGACGGGAAGAAGAGTGTGCAGACTGAGCATGCTCTGTAACGTGTGGACCGAGCCAGTGGATGGTGCAGGTGGGAGGGCGTGGGCGCGCCCGGCGCTGAGCAGAGGAATCGTCAAGGGAAGTGAGTGCTCTGTGTGGGCAGCGCGGAGAACGCCGATTCCTGACAGTCGGGTCCGCATTGGCTGTTTAGTTTTAGTTTGAGGAGCTCTTGTGTAATCTACTCTTCAGATACTGGGCCAAATTGAAAATTGTGGGCAGTGTTGGGAGGAGGTGGGTGCTATGTGGGTACTCCCATGACTAGATTCAGATTGTGGTTTGGGCTGTGTTTCGCTAATAAGTTAGTGGCACACCCCACAAAGTAATCATTGAATGCATTTGCAATGTCAGTTGGGTTTGTCAGAGTAATATCCCCCTTAGTGATATTACTTGGTTGTTGATGGTTAGAAGGCTGGAATATATTGTTGATAACCTTCCAGAAGTTAGCTGGGTTTGATGTATTTTGGTGGAGATTGTCATAGTAATATTGTGCTTTTGCATGCCTTGTTTGCCTTGTGCACATGTTCCGCAGGCATCTGTAGTGATTGAGATCCTTGGTAGTGCCAGTTACTTTGTAGCTTTTCCATAAGGTATCCCTGAGCTGGTTGAGTGCAATAAGGTCAGTTGTAACCCATGGAAGGTGGGCCTTCCGTACCCTTATTTTGTGTAGTGGAGCATGGGTATCACAGAGTTTTAAGAACTCTGATTGGAAATAGTCGAGTGCAGAATCAGGGTCGGGAATTAAATCGATTCTGTGCCATGGGCAGTTGGTAAGGTCATCCAGAAACTGTTGTGGGTTAAAGTTTCTAAATGTTCTAGTGAGGAGAACTTTAGGGCTTGAATGGGGCGGTTTAATTTTCCTTACACAGTACACTATTAAGTGAGAAGAAATAAAGTGCGCAGCTAATAAATAAGTGACGTGATAAATAGTGATTAAATAAATTACGTGACCTTGAACAGAGCGTCTGCAGCTGCGATGGAGGGGGGGCTCAGGGACCCCCTAAAGCTAACAGATAAAAACAGAAAAGACACAGCGCACAACGCTCATAGTGCATTAAATGTTATATTGGCATAAACAATAAGATAAGGTGAGTATTGTGCGTACATCAATGTGATTAATAACAAGCAGTTTCGGGATAATATTACCCAAGCGCCTCAGGAAACCGGAACGAGTGTCCTCACAAGGGTATGAACGCTGGTATCTCAGGTACAGGATCCTATTGGGATAGGTAGGAAGCCTTTGATAGTTCTTGCTCCCCAGAGCACGAGTCAAACGTAAGCTGCTGTCCCTCCGTGCGAAGCACTTCCGGGTTGATGACGTCACCGCGGGGGAGATCGCCGGTTCTGGCGCCGTTCACACTCGGTCAGCTCACGTGGTGGGGTGGTAGTTAGAGGTAGAACTCTTGACCAAATATCCAACGCGTTTCGAAACCCCTGATGAAGAAACCCACGGTTAACCATACAAACGCTGGTTTTGATCTTACTTCTTGTAAGTAGGCACGCCACAAGAGCCAAGCTGATCCTGATTTCTGATTTACATTCATCTACATATTACACTATGTTTTTTATGTTTATGTTTTTTTCTGGGTGTTCCTGACGATTCTGCTCCCTTCCTCCCCCCCCCCCCCCCTTGGATTTCTACTTCCTCACTTTCGACACACATTCGTCTGTGAGCTATAACTTAATGTAGTTTTTATTTGACTTTACTTTGAGGGGGAGATGAATGTTTCTAATGGTGATGGGTGGCACAATGTACATCTTAGCTTCCATAAAATACTATTGGTTTAATTTAATATATTGCTTAGTCATCTTCATTTTATCTTTTGTAGGGATCGGGCTGTTTCACTTAAACGACAGTAGTAGATAAACTTCAGATGTCTATTGATGCTTTCACTAGAAATGAAGGAGTAGGTCTGGTAATGTCACTGCTTTTGAAATGGGTGAACGTGGTTTGGATCTCAGTGTCTGTTCTGTGTGTGACCTTGGGCAAGCGCGGCAGGGAATCATTGTGCCTGGGAAAAAAAGATGTACTAGGTACATGGTCAAGCGATACGTAAGAATTTTATTTCCTACTTTAACCTTTACTATTGCTACTGTATTTACTTATTTTTTATTTTCACTCTATACTGTATAGTTACTGCTTTATTTTTTGTATGTATGGCACCACTATTTATATAGCGCCATTAATATACATCACGCTTCACAGTAGTAATACGTGACAATCATATAAATAACAAATAACATGGTAATAAGTGCTTCAGACAAAAAAAATAACATTTCGGAAGAGGAGTCCCTGCTCCGAAGAGCTTACAATCGAATTGGTAGGTAGGGAGAACGTACAGAGACAGTAAGAGGGCGTTCTTGTAAGTGCGTCTGCAAGGGGCCAAGGTTTATGTATCAGGTGTATAGCGTTAGCCGCGGAGCTATTCATATGCTTCGCTAAGCAGGTGGGTCTTAAATGTGGGATTGGGCTGTTTATCTACTTTCAATTTTTGTGTTGGAATTATATTATGGTCTTTTCAGACGCACTTAAATTGTAGTTCATTTAAATTTTTCAGCAGTATATGCAGTCGCAACAATTTTAATGGTTGTATCAAAACAGGATCAGTTTATTATCTCTACAAATGTAGACACAAGACTATTGGTGGTCATTTAATAATGTAGAAAAAAATGCTTCTGTATTTATAACAAGCCTTAGACTGGTGGCAGCTTTGAGAGTCAAGTGTGTTGTGGTGCACGGTAGGAGGAGGAGGGGCCAGGTACTTTGTTGAACCTTGGGACTGTGAACAGTCTTTTGGAGTCAGATCTCGGATGATGAGAGCTGCGTGTGGTAGGGATGAGGAGCTTGTTCAGATACTGGGATGGCTTGCCCAGAAGTATTAAAAGGCAAGACAGAACAAATGTAATTTGCACCTATATTTAAGAGAGCCAGTCTTGTTCTTTGAGCATTTGGCAGTGATGTGTGTTGTAATTACATTGTTGTACAAAGCGGCATATTGAGTTGTAGAGGGTATCTCTAGTTTGCTAGGGTGGGTTTGGGGGGCTGTACCATATACTATGTCCCCACAGTCTATAATTGGCATTGGCATCTGGTGTGCGATGCACTTTCTCACCAGCGGGCATCGGGAGTGTTTGTTCCTATAAAGTAGACCTAGTTTTGGATGTAAGGGTACCAATATGCAACCCAGATGTTAAATGGGAGTCAAGCCATTTACCCAGATATTTAGAATTAGTGACCAGGGCAAGAATAGTACTAGAGTTGGGCCTGATCTGAAGCTCCGTCATTGGAGCTTTACATTTAGCCTTAGTCCCAAATACCATACCAGTTTTGTCAGTGTTTAAAAAGTTTGTTTTTGGAAATATAGTGTGGAAGTCCTGAAAAATCAGATTGTAGTACATGTTCTAGGGCTGTGTGTATATAAGATTGTGCCATATGCATACATGTGCATTGAAGTGGTCTTACAAGCTGTAGGCAGATCATTAATGAAGACTGAAAATAGATGGGGCCCTAGAACAGAGCTTTGTGGGACACCCACAGCTGATATCCAAGGGGTTAGCGTTTGAGATACATTGGGATTTACCCGATAGATGGGAGTGAAACCAGTTTAAAGCGTTTAGTCTTTATTATTGAGAAATATTGACAGATACTTGCAAAAAAAATTAAACTGACTTTTTTAAAGAACAAATCCGCTCTAGGACAAAAGTCCAACTTTATTGGCCAGCCAACACGCAGCTTTTTAGAAACTATGGTCATCTGTTAGGTACTATACAATACTTGTATAGATAGAATTTAACGCAACAGTCCAAGCTTCAGGCTTTTTTTTTTTTAATTATTATTTTTTTCCCCTGTTTAATATGTGCATCAATACAATCCACACAATGATCAGTAATTAGCGACGTTGCCGATCGATCCGTTTTCCTGTGATAGATTGGCGAAGATTCGGCTCGGGGGTTCACTAAATGTCAGTGCAGCAGAAGAGGACCAAAGATGCAAAGTTCTGTGGGGAAGTTCATGTGACCAGGCAGTCACTAGATACAATTTGGTGCACAGCTAGAGAGAGGGCAGAGCCTGTTTCAGAAGAGGAAGGGGATGTGACTTTGTAACTGGTTGCTATAGAGACAAAATGCTTGTAAAAACAAAATAAATACATTTGCTACAAGTATTTTCTCATAGTACAGAACTTATTAATTTTAAAAAATCATGCATGTAGTATATTGCTTGGACTGCAGCTTTAAAACAACCTGTCTGCAGAATGTAAATTAAGGAAAGAAACTGGATAATTTCCAAGAATCGGAAAGCATATAGATATGGAGAATATTTACAGGTGCAGCACCTCCGATGTCCAATGGCAGTGACATGTGTAACACCTGTTCCCTCCTGTCACGGAAGATCTGGCCACTATATGGGATATGGGTGTTTCCCTGGGTACTGTAGCTCACCTGCTGGTTCAGGAGGTCTGAGTTGCTCCACATTTGGAGTTTGGAAGCGGCAACGGGGCAATCTTTCTTGTAGTTCTTACTGTGCAGTGTCTCCATACCATGCAGGATGGTCCCCACAGGCAATACTACGTTCCAATAATCACACACCATAGTTGGTCCAACAGCAGTTTTATTGTACAACAGCATGGTCGTCCTCCAGCCCTGGAGCAGACCCCCGGGTCTTGAGGCCCCAAGAGTTCCTCCCAATCTCCTTAACCCTCTGATAGGGAAAAGGGTATCACACTGTCCATTAATCAACCACCTCAATTTGGTGGAGTGTCAGCTTTTATACCTGGGGGAAGGACTTGTAACCCCGCCCCATAGCAGGGCAGGTCTAGGCATCACACAATATACATGTGATCCAGTCAGTACCCACCCCTGGTGTGACACTCTCTAACTGCCGGTTTAGGCCTGCTCCTGGATAAGGCAACTTAGTACCCATCCATGCTACAACTGCAGGCTAGACCCTGCGCAGAAGTTTAACCCCAACACTGCCTGTTCCTATCAGGACTTATAGTGTTGAGGCCAGTAGAAGGCTACAGCCAGGGGCACTTGGCTACACATGTCTAATTACTTTCCCATTTCCCGCAAAAATGCAACATCTCCAAATATTTTTCCCCTCTGAAGTTTGTCATTAAATATGGTAAGAAGAAATGTTGAAGGGTTTGCTTTTGTCTAACGAGCCCCCTTCATGTTAAACCGCGCTTGTGTGTACGTGACGTGTATGTGATGGGTTGAAACATCCCGCTGTCCAACTGACCTTACCTCCTGCAGGGCACTAAAAATGATCTCCCCAAAAACTGCCACAGTACACCTCAATACGCTCCCACCACCAAGAATAATTTAAGGTTTTACCCTTAGGAGTTCCTTGTCTTATGTTTACTAGAAAGAGATAATTAAAACAAAAAAACAAGGTAGTAAAAATGTGTCCTAAAATGCGGTTAATCTCTTCAAAAAGGTACTAGGTTCGATTAGAGGCCAAAGATGGTACATATTAAATGTAACATTTAATGTGTATATGTAGGTACAGTGTTTGGTTACAGAAAGAGACAGTTACTAAGGCATACAATATATGAATGCAGAACTTTACTTACAATAACGGTATAAAACCAGAACCCTATGTGTTACCAATGAACAATATTAATTCCCTACAAAAAGGTCTTGTATATGAAATATGATAATTTCTGTGTTATGGACATGACACTGCTCTATGTTGAACCCTAATTCTGATACCCAAATCCAAGGTTTTTATGCCCAAACTTTGCCTCTGTCATAAGCAATGGCCAACCGTTTATGGGTGTGTCTTTAACTCCCATTAAATCTTTTGTGACATTTTAAGGCTGGATGAGAGTGATTTTTAAAAAATTGTTTTTTTGTTGTAAACTCAACTCTGTGTTTAAAATACCCTATAACTCTTTCCCTGTAACCCATAGAGTAATGCTACCCGCACCCTTATATTTGTATGATTAAAATTCACGCCGGCACATCTGTCTTGATAGGGCTAATTTTAATCTTTGAGAGGGAAACAAATATCTGTCACATGCAACTCAGAAAACCTGTCACATTTGGTATTGTTACACACGTCTGACTTTGCCAGCCACAAATCTATATTTCTTATATAGTGTGAAGGATCACACTTTTTTAAATCGGTAAGAAATTGGGTGTTCCCATCTGCTAACCATATTTCCATCTCAGGAATTTACCCTGTGCCCTCTGTTAACCCACAGATTTCTGGATACCTTCACTAGTCGCTGATACTTTACACATCGTTTACTGACACAACCAGGTTAACCCAGGTGACCTCACACACGACATAGAAAAATAGGTATTTTTTTTAAACTGATGGTTAACCGCTTGGTTGCTGTATTAACACAACTGAACGGGTTTAAAGGCATTAATGTGACAGACCTGGTATTTGTAACATGCACAATGCTTTTTTCCCCCGAATTTGTGTTTTTTTTTCTTCTTTTTTTTTTTTTCCTGAACGATTTTGGCACATGATTGACCTGTACCCCTCTGAAAGAAAGCGAGAGGCTTGTGTGGTTTCTTTTGAATGAAAAACATCAAATGTTTACTTTAAGCATGATTGCGTTTAGCCGATGTTATTAATATGTAACAAAAAAATTGTGATCTCGCACTGACTCAATGCAGTCACACCAGTATGTGAACTTGTTTGAAAGATTCAACTGTCCCTTGGTTCTCCAGATAATTACCTCTTTATGTGCTGGGGTTTCTGGTCACTTTTGGAAAATCAATATGGCCGCCACCCAACCACATGGACCTTTTGGAAGTCGCAGGGTCATCAGAGTGAGTGTGGCTTCTTGCTATTGGATGACCATGTAGGCCATCTTTGATTTTTAGTTTTATTTTACTGGTTCCCAAAAACGTAAATATTAAGGGCTATTTAGCTCAAGGGGACCTCCCAGTTCTGATCGTCAAATGGGAAAAAAACACTTGTGGGTGACAAGGGCAGGAAGGGGGGGGGAGAGGATAGATAGGAAGCTGCTATAAAGCAGCAATCCCACATAAAGCCAGTTATGTTTTTTTGTGAAGAATTTCATTTATTGGTGTCCCTAAACAAATCTAACCATGACAATGGCAGAGATTTTGGCTCTTATCTTGCTTTAACAATACTTACAAATCGCATGTCTGAGGGGTCTCTGAATGGCAAAGTGTTTGTAAGTCAAGTGTTTTCTTTAACCGTGGCCCACCCTGTCCTGTTACAGAACCAATTAGATAATGAGAAGGGTGTGGGGTAAGCGCTCAGGTTGTGTAAGCACTTGCTGAATACAGTGACTTTTGACAAAAGAGGAAATCGAACCCCTCTAGGTCTCAGCCCACCATGTTCTTAAACTACTTCAGAAATACTTGTCAGTGTCAGATTTGGATAGAAAAAGGCATTAGTCCCCCAGATGGTATCCAAATTACTGGAAACGTCATTAATGTTCACTTTCTGTATCAGTTGGTCCCTGATATATACTGATCTATACGAATTACTGTGCCGATATTTTCCAGGAACTCTAGGTACTCGGAGTACATGTTTATTGACGTTAGGGAAGGGATTGCTTGAAACATGTTACTGCTTTTGATGCCTCTCAAGCAGCTGTGGGTCTGTTTGTAATAATCCTAGGATGTGTTCATGATTACAGGACCAAGCATTGAATGGCACATAGTTAATCAACAAAACTTTATATTAAGGTTACAGTATGATTTTTGGTTTTTGGAATTGAGAGGAAATGCAAAAATTGAATTCGTTGACCATATTTCAGGTTCACATTCTGTTCCATGTCCAAGACTTTATTCCCTGCAAGGCTAAACCTGAGCACGGCCAATAGTCAGACCAAGTGGTATTTTTACTGTTCTAATGGCAAGTACTTGGCTTTCATGAAAAAAGTGCAGCACAAAGCACCCCCTGACATCCATTATTCATTTTGTTAGGTGAACTGAAATACTTGGCTACCATGATTGTTTAACCCCCTGCAATCCTCCACACTTGACATTAAAAATACCTTTTGAAAGTGAACCTTCTACCAGAACGTGCCTAGGCTTGCCTGGTGTTTTCTAAGTAGGGCAGACACCAGTGGCCTGGGACCAACTTGGCAAAATAGAATTAGAATTTCTATGTATTGCCTTCCTCTCAAGGGCAGCGACATCTCCCTCTCTTCCTCATTATAACCAGTTCCACAGTTGTGCTAGTCAAAACTGGTCCTGCAGTATGCGTAATAAGAAACAAAAAATAGAGATTTATAGTAAGTGAAGTGAAAATGCATGTAGTGGTATAATTAAGAAGTAGACCATGACAACCCAGCCCAGTTCTGTGTGTTTTACTTTCAGTTCAAAAACACCAACCATCATTATGGAATGAGCAATGATATAATTTGTGACCCTTAAAGCTGCAGTTCAAGCTGCCGTTTTTAAAATCTGTATATATTTTTCCCCCACTTTTCAATATGTACATCAATACAATCCGCACACTGACAAGTGATTAGCTAAGCTGCAGATCGATCCGTTCTCCTGTAATCGACTGTAATCGATTGCTTGCTCAGGGTTATTTAATTCAGTTCTTGCACAGCATTTTGGGCAATGTAGTTCCTAGAATATGATTGACTGGGCAGTTACTACATACAATTGGTGCACTGATAGAGAGAGGGTGGGGCTCAAGAGCCAGAGCCTATAAGAAGGGGAAGGGGGCTGTCACTTTGGAAATGCTTCTTACGTTAGAAACATTAAAAATGTTTAAAACATTATATATAATTTTTTTTTAAATGCTACAAATATTTTCTCACAGTGCAGAACTGATTTATTAAAAACAAACAAACAAAAAAAAAACACGTAGGATATTGCTTGAACTGCTGCTTTAATGTGAGACACTGAACCATCATTTCGAATTACATGTCCCCACTTCCCCCCCGGCATGTTTGTGAGACCCATTTTATTTTTCATCATGTCTTGGAGAAAAATTACACTTGAAAATATGAAAATATGAGCAATTATCGGTATGTCATAGTAGATTAGTAGATTATTACATTTAAGACTTATTTGATCTAATATTCTTTAGAATTGGGGACGGCATGATGACCTCATCGAGTGCATAGTTATAAAATGGTGTTTAGTGAGGACGATAAGCGCATTATAAAATGCTTCAGACAGAGGAAGAATTATGGTCTAAAACATTTACATAAAATGTTTCCTGAAAGTATTAGTCGCTAGGAGGATTGGAAAAACTAATAATATTGTTCAGGGGTGGGAGCAGCTGGATCAACACGTTATCGATTATGCAATTGGACAGTGGCGTTCTCGTCTTCAGGCGTGCATTTCAGCAGGAGGACTTTTTGAAAACACTGAACCATAGTTTGACCTCAAACTTTATAGTAAGTTTGACCTCAAACTTTATAGTAATCTTAGTGCTTCAGATTGCAATAGTTTAACACATTTACGAGCTACGAAAGAATATCTCCTATTTCTCGTTTAATGCAGATGAACCGAACACAGTGTATCTGGTATTTGTTCACATAACTAAATTGATATCACTGTATTAGTTGATTTGTCGACATAAATAAAATAGACATAATCCACACTTAAGTGCATCCGATTATCTACATCAGCGGAGCGCACATTTATTAAGCTGTGCCCCCCTGCCAGGCCTCCCCCGATCTCGCGCCCCCTCTTCTACCTTCCACATGCGACTTCACGTCACATGACCCCGTGGCGTCATTTGATGCCGCTTTGCCATGGAGACGCGTCTGAAACAAGATAAGTTTCCTTGTTGCGGAGGCCTCGCGCAATCCCCTGGCATTAAATGCCTGGGGGAAGAGCTCTGGGCCTCTGCAACAGCACGCGCCCCCCAGACAAACCTCCTGCCCCCTCCCCCCCCTGGGGGGGGCGCCCTCCAGTTTGCGCACCGCTGGTCTACATAATGCTTCTTATATAATGTTAATCTACATAATAAGACTACAATTGTGCACATTTTCGTGGTGATTGAGCGATAAATATATAAGATGATATATAAGATGTAATGAAAAATGAAAGGGGTACCTTATTTTTTTTTTTTTAAACAAATGTTATTGTATTCTTCAAGTAAGGGAGAAAATAAGAAATGCAAAGAGGGTACAATTATAGAGAATGCTAGTGGGGGAGGGGGGAGTTACAGTTCCGGGCCACATCAACTTGAGTACATAAAGACAAAATGGTACAGACCGTGCAGAGATGTCCGCATGGGGCGCGACTAAGGCAGTGATCGCGCCCATAGACCACATGGGCGCATGCGGGTGGAGGCAGGAGGGGGCGCGCGTTGCGCAAGAAATCAGTTAAAACTGATTTCTTGGCGCGACACGCAGGTCACGTGAGCGATTCGCCCAATGAGGGCGAACCAGCTCCATGACGCCCCTTGGAACACACTCCACGGCCCGTCTACCGTGGGCAGGAAAAGCACCCGCTTTCCCACAGCCTCCGCGCAGGCGAAGGCACCATAGCCCTTGAATGTGGATAGCTTAAAACAACCTAGCATATCATTTTATTAACCATGTAGAAGCTCTAGACTGGTGGTCCAGGGGGCTAAAGTTCTGGCAGGACATCCCTTTTTTACTTAACATGTGTAGATGCGCGCACAATCAGGAAGTAGGCACACCTCAACGTGCATGAGGGTCAAAAGTGCATGTATCATAATGAAGTGAATAAAAATAGAACCTTATTATGCATTTGGATATTTTAACACTAAAATTAATTTGACCACTTGCCTTCCAGTGCTGTGTTTTCATCTCACCAATGGGTTTGGGTGAAGTATTTCTATTCTCTCTCTCTCTGTCTTTTTCTCTCTTTCTCTTTGTCTTTCTCTCTTTCTCTCTCTCCTTCTCCCTCTTTCCCCCTTCCCCCTTCCCCCTTCCCCTCTACAGTACATCCTTTATGGCAACTGGTAGGACAAACACTATATAGGGGAGCGTTATGCACCTTTTAGGTCTATTATTCTTGTCCTACCTCAGCTGAAAGGACGTCAGGCAGGTTCCCTGTCAGTTTTTTATTTTTTCATGTAGACTTTTTTCTGAGGACCGCCCTAAACAAAATGGTCAGTTCCCCACTACGGAGGAATCTGTTCTGGACACCAGGAATTTAAAAAGCATGCATTTTCCTGCTTATGTATTCCCTTATTCATAGAAGGAGCAGCATGTCTGTTCCTTCTATAGTTTCAGGGAAACAGAAAACAGAGCACCCTCAGAAAGAGGCTCAAGTTATCAAGCCTAGAAAACCTGTTTCTAAGGCTGCGCTTATAGCGACTGCGACGCGGCGTCGCGGCAAAACAAATGTATTGCTGCCGTCGCGTGCACTTATAGTAGAAGCGGAGCTCGGTCGCAATAGCTGGAAGTCCAGTCAATTTGATTTTTCAGGCGACCGCACCGTGACATCGCCGGTGCTGTCGTGGCGGTCCGAGCAGGGTAGGAGAGCAGGCGGGGAAGCGCAGGGAGAAAACTTTGCGTACCCCTGGGCTAAATCGTACCGAAGGTAGCACGGGAACCCAGGTATGTGTTATATATACACATATATTGTAATCAACTTTCTAAAAATGATACATTTTAGACACTTTCACATATTGTGATTATTAAACATTATCATCCAAATGGGTCAGATCAACTCAATGATCTACTTTATCTACAGAGATCTTTTGTAAATAGTAATTTCAAAACAGTTAACATATTAATAAATGAGTATACATGGACTCGGGTGTAGATCTTTGGGGACACCTTTTCATCAGATGGGATCAGGTTGTATGTTCTTTTTAAATGTAATTGCGTTTGACTGTTTTAATTACAACTGTGTCTGATTTTGTTTTGTAATTTGTTGCTAACAGTACTCATTGAGAGAGCCTCGCATAGGTGGGAAACGCATGAGTTTTTTCTTCTTATGATCGAGACCACTATTTTTTTTGTATGTCCGAATAAAGCATTTCATATTTTGTCACTTACCTGGATTCCCGTGCTATCTTCGGTATGATTTAACCCACGCGCTGCTGCTCCAGATTTTCTCTTTTAGTTGGTCTACCTCAGGGGTGCGCAAAGTTTCCTGCATGCGCCTCCCTGTCTCCTCCTCCCCTCCGACTCGCACCCCCCTCCCTGCATGGCTCCGGCATCAAATGACGTTACGGGGTCATGTGACGTCACGTTAGCCCACTGCGTCATTTGACGCCAGGTTGCCATGGAGACGCGTCGCTGGAAGGGAAGTAAAAGTTAGAGGCAATCCCCGGCATTTATTTAAAATGCTTTAGGGGAAGCTGCGCCCCTCCCGGAAAATCTTGCGCCTCCCACTTTGCGCACCCCTGGTCTACGTCATTATCCGTTAGGCACGCAATTGGGTAGCTACAAACAGACCAGACTGCTGCAGAGCAAGCAAACACTACCGCATGGACAGCCACTAAAATACCATCAATCTCGGGTTCACAAGAGGTTGTAAGATCATCTTATATCTTCCTATAGGACCCAGGTGAATGGACTTTTCATTCATTATCCCTATATGAAACCCAAACCATATGGAAACGCAAGTACTAAGCCTTCTCCAGAGTGCACCACAGTGTACTTTTTCATTTTGCAAGGTCTTATAGACCTGGTGGAACTTGCAATTGGAATTCACGACAACAGCAAACCTGGTCAACCAACTTTATGGGGCACCATCAAAAAACAAGACCCCTGAAGTCGTCGGTCCAGTTTCAGCATACAGCCCTGGTTGGGGGCAGCCTGGTGGGATTTCTGGACTGCTGGGTCCAAATGGATGCCTGGGTTCAGCAGATTATAGCCCAGTGGTATTCCTTGAAGTTCCTGGAAATGCCTTGAGTTTGCTTCAAGGAAACGATCCCGTGAAGAACCTGGCCTTATAACAAGGCCTTAAAACAAGTGGTTCACGATATGTTAGCCATTATGGCAATTCAACCAATTACGCCTTCTCAGAGGCGCAAGGGTTTTCATTCAATCCTGTTTCTAGAATAGAAAGAATCATGTTAGAGCAATTCTGAATCTAAAAGAAATTGCCTTTCTCAACATCCGGCACTTCCTGATTGAGCCCTTGAGGGCAGTCATAACCGTGATGGAAAGCGGAGCATTTCTAGCTTTTGTAGACTTAAAGGATCCTTATCTCCATGTTCCAGTAAAAGAATCGTACCATCTAAACGACCGTCGCTTCCAATTTATGACCACACCACCCAGCGCCTTCACAAATGTCATGGCGGTGATTGCAGCATCATTGAGAGACAGGTGTCCTTGTAGTCCTGTACTTGGACCACTGGCTAATCCAGGCCCAGTCAGAGCAACTTGTCAGGGATCATGTGTACATAGTGCATGATGTTTTGGTAGACCCCGGGTGTATCGTCAATCTAAAGAAAAGGATTGCGCTAGCTCAGATCCTTACATTTTGAGGTGTCATGTTCGACACAAGGAAAAATCTAGTCATTCCCGACCTCCCAAGATTGCAAAGGAGGTCCGATTGTTCAGAAGTCCCGCCAAGACCATCAAGGGCTCAATTCATGCACATAATCAGACTTCTAAATTCAGTCAGACTGTTCCTTGGTCCACTTTTCACCTCAGACCACTTCAAAGAAATGTCCTCAGTTGTGGGGGACATCCAAGTCTAACTTTAGGATTCAGGTTACCGTTGTTACCAAGCACAAAGCTGAGCCTACAATGGTAGACCTCAGTTAGCAACTTGCGCAAGGTCAAGACTTTGATACAATATTGAACACCGATGGAAGCCTCTCAGGTTGGGGTGCAGTTTGTCAAGATCAGATGATCAAAGGACACTGGCAGACATCTTTCTTGACGTGACCAATCAATGTATTGAAAGTTTGAGCAATATTCTACACCACTCAAGGTCTTCAGGCCTCAAGGGGTTCCCCCGTTGAGTATCCTATCAGACAATGTAACTGCAGTAGCATTTATAAACCAACAGGGGCGGAACAAGGAGTCTGAAAGTTCTTTCAGAAGCCTAAAGAATCCTACACTGGGAGGAGAAAGATTCAATGTATCTCTGCAGACTTTATTTCAGGAGTCAGAAATTATGAAGCCCACTTTATCAGCATGCATTCCATTCACCCAGGAGAGTGGGAATTAGCCCAAAATCAATACCAAAATATTTGCAATCGGTTTGACAGCTGTGAACAAGAAAGTACAGATGTGTGTCAAGATGGTATTAACCAAAATTCATAGGTATGCTTTTTCGATCACTTCGGATTTCTAGCTCCTTGTTATATTTTCCTCACATTCTGCGAGTAATTAACAAAATCAAGAGACAGGGCTCAGGTTCTCCTAGTTATTCTGTATTGGCCCAGAAAGACATGGTTTGCAGACAAAGAATTTATCTTCACGAGCCTTGGGTTCTTCTGACAGTCCCCGCATTATCGACACAGGGTCCTCTTTACTTCCCCAATCTTCAATTGATGACATGGAACTTGAAAGAATGTCATTAAGAACACACTGGGTTGGAGGCACTTGCGCGGCGGCCAGGTGTATGGATGCCTAAGTAAGAGGCTCCGTCCCTACCGGCACGATTATTAATCAAAAAAAGCACAAAAACCAGTAAATCGCGGCGACAAGCTGAGATTCAGTAACCGGAGCTCCCAAGGATGCCAAAGAGAGCGGTATCACGTAAAAGAACCTCCGTGGTGACCGATTATTTCCAAAAAGGAGAGCCGACACAAGTAAGTGGAGGGGAGGAGAGCAGGAAATGGCAGGCTCAGACTCAGAGTGAAAGGTCCACGAGCAGACCCGCGCCAGAGCGGAGATCACAGACCAGGACTGGGTCACAAACAAAGGACATGAAAGCGTTCTGCTCAGAAATGAAGACCTTCTTCCAGAAAGAGCTATGGGAGCTCAGGAAAGACATTGACAGTATATAGGGGAAAGAACAAACACACTCGAAAATAAAGTGGACGCACATGCTAGCTCAATACAAAAAAATGAGAAATCCACAGCCCAACTCTCTAAAATGATCACGGACAGGCAGGAGGATTCTTAGAACCGAGACCAGCGCTATAATATACGCCTGTGGGGGGTACCGGAGTCTATGTCGGACCCAGAGGAATTCACCTCATACTGGCTCCAGCATATGTTGCCCGATAAAACTGAAGCAGAGCTACAGTTTGACATATGTCACCGTGCTCTACGGTCTCGACCGCAACAGGGTGACCCCCCGAGGGACATGATCATTAGGCTGCATTATTTTAAAATAAAAGAAAGTATTTGCCAGATTGCTAGAGCGACCAAGGCCCTGGAGTTTGAGGGAGTGAAACTACAGGTGTTCCAGGACCTGGCCCCGCAAACCCTGACCAAAAGGAGAGCCCTGTCAGCCATTACCAGAGTCCTGCGTGACAATGGGGTCCGCTATAGGTGGCTATTTCCATTTGGCTTGATGGTCATAAAGAATGGCGTGGCTTTCACCTTGAAACACCTAGACGGGGGCGCAGAGTTCCTGAAAAAAATTGGCTTACCTGTCTCTTCCCTGGGTCCTGAGCAGCAGCGTCCAGCAGAGGTTCCAGCTCTGGAGGCGTCTTGGTAGCATGTGGAGCCGTCGGGGAGCAAACACAGTGCTTAACTGTCTCTCTGATGCCAATCATCCCCAAGCCAGGATTTAAAGGAGCCTTCCCCGGCTCAAAACTTCATAAGATGCAGACAGTGGGTAGCTGATCCCCTCTAGTGGAGGCAAGGGAGCGGCGTGGCCATTTTAACCCCACTTGGGGAAGAAGGCAGGAGAAGAGGTCCCCTGGTGGCGGGAAGACGAAACACGGCCATCTTAGCTACAGCAAGAAAATGGACTGAGGGAAACCCCTTGTGGCGGGAGACGGCATGGCGGCATCATGGACTTTCGAGGACGAATTGGCTGAGGGAGCCCCCTGGTGGCAGGAGGGCAGACAGGAGCAATGGGCCCAGCAGGTCTACATCGCTCCTCAGAGGGGGGCGCAGAGGGGAGCAGGAGTCACGGCGGCGGGGAGAGAAGGAAACCATCGGAGGCAGGTGGTCACGGCGGCTACATCAATATAACCACATAAGTTGCCCACTCATGAGGGGGGGAGAGGGAGAGAGAGAGGGGGGGGGGAGAGGGAGAGAGAGGGGGGGGAGAGAGGGGGGAGAATGGGGGGGAGGGGGAGAATGGGGGGGGGGAGGGGGAGAATGGGGGAGCGGAGGGACGGAGCGGGGGGAGAGGGAAAGAAGGGAAAAGAACGGGAGGGGGGGAGAGAATGTGGAGAGAGAAAGAGGGAGAGAATGTGGAGAGAGAACGAGAGAGAGACACCCGTGAAGAGGTAGGGCTGGGAAAGGTATGAGAGAGCGCCCAGGGGGAGGCAGAGAGAGAAGCATCCCTCTTGTAGGATGGATGGGGCTGAGGGGGTGATGAGATTATATTATGGTTGGGAGGGTAAAAATGTAAGTACGAGGGCAGGAATTGAGGTGATCCTCCATATTCGTGCCTAGCCGGATGTATAACATTTCTCTCCACTTGCCTGCAGTCGAGGTCCTCTGGGAAACCGACAGGGGGATTCTAGGCTGCCCTGCTGAAAGGGGAGGTTGACGAGATGGTTATCGCTGCGTACCGCTGCTCATCCGGGCCCTGGGACTTCTCGCACAATGATCCGAGGCCACAAGAAAGAGTCCCCTCCATGGAGTCATAGAGGCTGGTAGTGGGTGGCGGGGGGAGAAGGGGTGGGGAGATGGGGGGGGGGGGGTGGACATAATTAACAAAGCAATCATCTGGAGGAGAGAAGGGACCAACGGACTGGGACCTAGCTCGAATTAGGCTAACAGAGCAGACAAAACAGTGTAATGCATAACCAGAGGGGCAGAAACCCCAAATGAGATGGGCCTATGAGGAGGGGGGGGGCTGCCCACATGGAACTCTGCCGCAGCAAGGAAGTTTTCACCGAGCACGGAGGGGTGAGGTGAACAGATGGCCAGGGATGATGGCTAAGACATGTTTAGTTTCGCTGCATATAGGTAAAGTATTATACCCACACTGGTTTATTTGGGTACATAGTTTGATTAAGTAAAATTTCCATAGCATTATTTAATGGAGGGTGCCGGTCTAGGGACCGCCTGGGTCGGCTGCCTGTGTCTCGAACTGTGCACGGCGGGGTCTCACCTCCATGCACAGACAAGTCCCTCGGGCACCCACCCACCGACGGTGGTCGGGGTTAGGGAGGCCCCTCCTGGGCCTTCCAGGGCATAGGTGGGCCCTTGGGCTAAGGGACCGCTGCTGACCACGGTCAGCCTCGGCTCCTCAATTGTTTTGTTTTTTCCTTCCCTTCCTTTCCTCTCCCACCCCTCCCCTCCCCCTGTGGTGCGAGTTCTGGTCCCGGTCGAGGTAAATAGGCCGGGAGGATACCGAGTACAACAGGTCTACAGTAGAGGTATAAAATGTAGTAGCAAAAAAAACGACACTCAATGTCGCTGATTATGGTATCCCACAATACTAAGGGTTTAAATAGCCCGGGCAAACGCAGAGTGGCTATAGCGGACTACAAGCGTAAGCAGGCAGACGTGGTGCTACTCCAAGAAACGCACTTCAGCAATAAAAGCGCCCCCAAATTTTGGGATAAGAGTTTTTAAAGGTTTTATCTTTCCTCCGCAAGGAATGAAAAAAAGAGAGGGGTGGCTATCCTGCTCCATAATAATCTCCCCTTTATAGAAGAGGTGGTCAAGAGAGATGGGGACGGCAGGTTCCTTGTCATCGTAGGAAACATTCAAGCCCAGCCAATAACCTTGGCTACGGTGTATGCCCTTTGCGAGCAAGACCCTTCTTTCATTAAGAAGTTCTTTAATACGCTGAGATCAGTTGCTAGAGGAGACATCATTCTAGCAGGAGATTTTAATGTAGCGGTCAACCCGAAAATGGATAGGTCAGGCCCCCACAAACCCATCAAGAGAAGTTATATAGAAGCCTTGCAGGAGGGACTGGCGGATAGTCAACTGGTAGACATTTGGAGGGAGATGCACCCGTTAGAAAGGGACTATACTTTCTTCTCCCACCCCCATTGCACCTACAGCAGAATCGCTTCTTTGTCTCTGGCAGACTGGTCCCGAAGATCCCCCACTCAGGGATCCATGATATTTCATGGTCGGATCATGTACCCATAGAGCTATGGTGTACTCAAAAATTTCTGGACAGGCCGGGAGCAAACTGGAAACTTAATGAGGCATTATTGAAGGTCCCAGAGTTCGAACAGATAATTGGCAAGGAAATAGATCAATTCTTCCAAATTAATACTGGTAGTGTACAGTCCCATTCAGTTTTATGGGAAGCACACAAAGCGACCCTGAGAGGGACCCTAATTAAGTTGGCGGCAAAAAGGAAAAGGGAGAGGAACGAGAAAATTGTCACCTTGCAATCTAAGCTTAGGGACCTGCTACTCAAACATAAGCGGGGTCAGGGTCCGGCTCTTCTTAAAGAAATTCAAAACACTAGAATCGAGCTTAATCTAGTCTTAACCGCCCAGGCAGACAACACACTGAGTTGGTCCAAGAGGCTATTCTATGAATAATCAAACAAACTAGATACTGTACCTTGCTGGCTAACAAATTGAGAAATAGGCACCCAAATTATAATATACGGGAGCTACGGTTAAAAACAGGGGCCACAACAGCTAACCCAAAACTTATAGTGGAGGAATTCAAGAGCTTTTATGAGGATCTGTATAACGGGGGAAAAGTGGCACATAATGGTAAAACAAAAAGAGCCATGAGGGATTTCCTGAAGGGCTCACAACTACCAAGATTGAGCGGTTCGGAGAGGGAAATTTTAGGGGCTAACTTTACTACAGAGGAGCTTACCCAGGTTATTCAGGACCTCAAACCTTCGAAGGCACCTGGACCTGACGGGTTCTCAAACCTTTATTATAAAAAATACATTAAGTTCCTGGGGCCTCATCTCCTCAGAATGTTTAATGCAGTGCTAGAAGGTGCCGCGTTCCCAGAACAGATGCTCCAAGCGTCCATCTCAGTAATATATAAGCCTGGGAAAGACCCATTAGACTGTTCAAGCTACAGACCCATTTCACTCATTAACATCGATATCAAAATTTATGCCAAATTACTGACCAATAGATTAAGTCACATCCTGCCCAGACTAATACATCCAGATCAAGTTGGGTTCATTAAGGGTCGACAAACCGCAGATAACACACGACGGATTATTGATCTGATAGATATAGCCAATACACGTAAGATTCTAGTTATGATGTTTAGTCTGGATGTGGAAAAAGCCTTCGACAGGATTGACTGGCCGTATCTGAGGGCTACGCTTGGAGAGTTTGGGCTAGGGGACCGGGTGATCAACGCGATCCTGTCACTGTATAGCGGTCCGGCCGCCAAAGTAGTACACCAGGGATTTCCGTCGGACCTCTTCAAAATTAGAAGTGGCACTAGACAGGGGTGCCCGTTATCTCCACTTTTATTTGCAATGTGCATGGAGCCCTTAGCGGCCCAAATCAGAAATAATTCCGATGTGGGAGGGGTCGAGACCGGCACACAAACGCACAAGGTAGCGCTCTACGCTGATGATGTTTTGTTGACGATCTCGAGGCCGCTCACCTCCCTACCGAATTTCTTCAACTTGTTGGGGAAATTCCATGACATCTCAGGCTTTCGGATCAACCAGTCCAAGTCTGAAGCTCTGAATATAAGCCTCCCGAAAGAGACAGAGAAGTTGATACAGATCAATTTCAATTTTAATTGGCCAAAACAAGGAGTGAAATATTTAGGAGTAGTCATTCCCAAAGATTACAATGGTATATATCAAGCAAATTACCCCAAACTGATCCGCGATCTAAAAGCGGATTTGAGAAAGTGGGCGTTTTTTAAAATATCTTTAATCGGCAGGATATATAGCATAAAGATGAATCTCCTCCCACGCATCCTTTATCTGTTCCAGACATTGCCGTTGCCACTTAGACTGACGGACATACTCTCACTTCAGTCTGCCATATCCAAATTCATATGGGAGGGGAAAAAAACGAGAGTAAAGGGTATGATTCTAAAAAAAACAACATTGGTGGGGGGGCTGGCGGTACCTTGTTTGATATCTTATTATAAAGCGGCACAATTATATCAAATCTCCTAATGGCACACAAGCCCTGATTCGAAGAGATGGGTAGCATTGGAAAGTGAAGCTTGCTCCCCAATAAAGTTGAAAAGCTTGATCTGGTTACCCAAAACAGCCTTAAAGCTGATAAAAAAGCCGCTGGCCTCAATAACTAACTCACTGGCTATCTGGGAAGCCAATAAATTTAGGTGTTCTCTTTCATCCAGAGGCTCATTGATGACCCCGTTGTGGGGCAACCCGGACTTTGCTCCGGGCCTGACCAGAAAGGAATTCACAATTTGGAAACAATTAGGCATACTTAGACTTCGAGATCTAGAGGGGAGAAAAGAGATTAAACCATTTGAACAAATTAGAGCTGATAAGAACCTCCCCCTCACAGAAATTTTCAGATACCTCCAACAGCGAGCATTTTATAATAATATTACCCCGAGACCCCCACTAACCATGTTTGAAAAGCTCTGTCTAGTTGAGACTGATACTAGTGGACTTATATCGCAGCTGTACAGAGAAGTGATTGGTTCAGGGGAGAAAGTTGATCAAAAACTGAAATACATGGAACAATGGGAGAAAGATCTAGGGGAAACTCTAGATGAGGAGGAATGGGCCAAGATAGTAACGGCATCTGCCAAGAGTTCTATCTGTACGACATTAAGGGAGAACGCATATAAAGTGTTAATGCGCTGGTATCACACTCCCGTGAAATTATCTAAATTTGTACCAGGGTACTCCCCACTGTGCCCCATATGTGACCTGTTACATATGCTGTGGTCTTGCCCGTGGGTTAGACCGCTATGGCGAGAGATTAGAGATTGGCTTCAGAGGATTCTAGGCCTCAAAATCCCCTTGGACCCGTGGCGGTTTCTCCTGAACCGTCCTACACTGGGTCTGAACAAAACAAGTAATAGACTGGTTGCATATTTCGCAACAGCAACGCGGTGTGAGATTGCAGCATTATGGAAACAACCCGAAATTCCATCAATTCCCAAGATTCGGAACAGAATTTGGTTTGTGTGCCAGATTGAAAAATTAACGAGTTTAGTTAATGACACTGGCGAAATTTTCCTAAAAACCTGGACACCTTGGTTGGCCCAGGTGGACATCCCGGGAGTGGAGAGAGATACTTTATTGCTTTGATAGGTGCAGATGCGTTCTCCCTTGATAGCGGGCTGATGCGGGCGCTCTAGGCGGTAATTGGAACTCAAGGTACCCTCTGTGAATAGCTAATTGAGACGGACCAGACAAGAGCAAGGTTACGGAGACATTAGGATCCAAGAACATCGTATTTGGCTCGACCCGGCAGAAGTTGGACCCGTGCCACACCCCTTCACCCCCCCATTCCTTCCCATCGTGTCTTCCCCCTCATTTTTCTTTTTCCTTTTTGGTTGTTTGTTTTTCCCCCCTCCACTCTCCAAGAATATGTGTTTGTTAGGAATGAAATGTATTGGTAAAAACAACTCAGATGTTTTAACTGTTTATGTATACTTTTGAAAAACAAAATAAAACCAAAGTTATAAAAAAAAAAACAAAACAAAACACTGGGTTTCTCCAATGAAGATATATCGACACTTGCATTCCTGAAACCTAGTGAAATCTAGAATCTATTATCCCATATGGAGAACATTTTATACGTTAGTGTAAATTATGAAAGATAGACCCCTTGCAGCTAGAAGTCCATAATCTACTGGACTTTCTTCTGCAAGGATTCCAAAACGGGTTAAAATCATCTCTTAAGGTCCAAGTACAGATGTAACAATACTAACTTTTTGTTGTTGCTGCTATTTATTTATTTTTCTGTCCCCATGCGGCTACAGTTCCCACGGCCCCGTGAACAGTAAACTAGCCAGGAGGATTAACGCTGTGGGGTTCTATGCTTCTGAATGGGACCCCACATCGTTATTCCTTTTTGGACATGTGATGTGGGGAGAATACCACTACTAACCTTTTAGATGAGCTGCGCAGCCGTCTCTGTCCCAATCTGCAGCTTCTCCCTGAAGGGCTGAAGGCAAGATGCAGGACTGGATTTAGTTGCCAATCCATTGGATGTAGGTGCCCTTATGTGTGTCTACATTATGAGGGGGAGGCTATATTACCATATTTGGTTATCTTCATAAAGGGGGCTGGACAGGACACGTAAAACTGTCCAACCCCTGATGTACAGGTGCGCCGACGAGTTTTCTAAAACTTACCTTAAACTTGCTTTGTTAAATCTGGGGCTATCACCAACAAGATCCAGGTACATGCTGGGTACATGCTGCAACATTTCAGTGACATTTCTGTTGAGACTAATGGCCCATCGGATTAACATAGCAGGAGTCCCTGGCAGTCCCATTCAGTTTGAATGGGACTATGAAGGACCCCTGCTGTTAATCCGATGGGCCATTAGTCTGTCTGCAGAAATGTCACTGAAATGTTGCAGCATGTACCCAGCATGTACCTGGTTCTTGTTGGTGATAGCCCCAGATTTATTTTAGAATACTCGTCGGCACTACAGTAGATGACCATATATAGTCATAGCCTCCCCCTCATGATGTAGAGGGCATCTAGGTCATTAAGGGATCGGCAATTGATAAAACCCTGCATCTTGCCTTCAGCATTGTGGGTAGAAGCTACAGACGAGAGATTGGGACAGAGGGGAGAATTTACAGAGGCAGGAGGGTGTCTGGTAAGTGCGTCTGCAAGGGGCTAAGATCAGTGCATATGAGGTGTATAGTATCAGACAGTAGAACTACCCATATGCTTCGTTAAAGAGGTGTGTTTTAAGAAAGGTCCTAAAGGTGGAGTTAGAATGGGTGCCAGTCGAATATTGAGGGGGAACGACATCCCAGAGGTGTGAGGCAGTGAGAGGTTTTAGTCAGGAGATACAAAAGGGGTTGACAGACACATCCTTGAGCCGAACGCAAGCGTTGGGCAGGTGTAGAGCGATAAATTAGGGTTGAGATTTAAGCAGGAGCAAAAGAGTGTATAGCCTTTAAAAGATAGGAGTATTTTATAAGTGATGGAGAGTTTACTTGGAAGCCAGGAGAGGAATTCCAGCAGGAGAGACGCTGAGACAGATTTAGGAGAGAGTAAAGTGATCCTAGCAGCAATTTCACCGACATAAATCACAGCTTTCTGTTGGCCACCACAGTGAGGAGGACCCTGATGTCTCTATTGAGTGTACCGGATTGAGCAAGTGTTGGTGAATACAGTAATGGATGTCTGCAGGGGTCAGAACACCGTAAATCAGCACTAAATGGCTCCCCAGTTCAAGTACTTGTATTTAAAAACAAACATTATTTTTTAACATTATTTTTTTTACATTAATATTTTCAACATTGTGATAATTTATGAGCAAGTAAATAATCTATATTCATTTTTTTTTTATTTACTTATTGTCTAAACCACTATGTTAAGTTTGATGAAATACGTATATGCAATATTACTTTAACCATGAAGGGTTAAACCACCCTATCTATATAAAGGTCATCAAGTGCACTTGTAAATCCACTCCTGATGAAGTAGATAACAGAACTGTGAAATGCGTAGAGAAACTACAGTTGACAAACTATTGAGACTGTGAGCCTGTAACTATCAATGTGTCTGCAAAAGCTAATCTGGTCCTTGGAAAGACCAGGACCTACAGTAAGGCTACGCCCTGTGATGTCATCAAGCTGCGTTACAGACTACGCCGAGCAGTGTGGAGAGGCACAGATACCAGTGGAGGCAGGTTTTTCTCCGCTCTGCAAAGCGCACCTGAGACATCCCCACAACGAGCTCCAACAGTGACACCAGATTATGAAAAGGGACACCGACATCAAAGGATCCAGGTTATCCCTTAACTACAGAGAAGTGCCAGCAGTGACTGTGGCTCAAACACCTAGACTCTTGCACAGATAAGCTACATTTTTAAGACGTATTACCTTTTTAACCCTGCATGCTTTATTATGTTTTTACCTATGTTCTGTGATTCATTTTTTAAATTTGATGGTGCTTTTTGTTTTCTGCGCTTCTATCCTCCAATATACTGTTTGGTTTCTCTCATTGAGGTGACACAGGAGTTTGATCTTACAATAAGCTGCAACACAGGCACCAGGAGACCTTTTTTAGCTGCTTGTTTGGACTTGATGCAGATCTTTAAATACATACTCCACTAAAGCGTAATCCATACATACAATATTGTTTTTAATACTAAATACACGTTCACCTCAATGGTACACCTATGCATAAGGTTTGCATTATGGGACTAGTGGGAATGCTTATTCAGAGATGCTACGTATATTGAAGAGCCAATAATTTGGAAGTACTCGGGTCATGTTTCAGATTCTGCATCATCTTTAAAATGTACAGCATGCAGATTTATACCTGAGGCGCCTTGGCGCAAATTGCAATTACAATATATATATATATATACAGCTTCCATTAGTGGTTCATACCAGAGAAGAGTATGCAGCTGCACTTCCAAATTTGCATTAACCAGGGTTAAGTGAAAAAGCAGTTCTTAGAAAATCACAATACTGGCTTTTTGCAGAGTACTTTTAAGAGTACGATTGCAGTTTCCCGTCTCGCTGTCGAACATTTTGTGGCTACTTGAAACCCACAGTTTTGCTGTTTCATTACAAGATGATTAGCGTAAATATGTTTGTTATATTGTTTTGCTTACAAAGAAATGTAGGTGGCTAGAGCAACAGTGTTTTTGCTGCATAGCTATTGTCAGGCTCCTCGTGTGCTACTGTTCATAGTGAAGGCTCTAGCAACAATATATACATTTCTGAGAAACTGAGCCAAAATAAAATGTGTGTTTTACACAGTAATCTGTGTAATCTGTTCTTAGGGCAGTAGTTCTCAAACCCTGAATTTTTTTTTAAAAATCAGGCACCTTTGCTCTTCAGACCTTGCTCATTCCCTCCTTGCTTACATGTAACATACTCATCCTCCATTTTTCAAGCGCATCCACTCTCTTATACATTCCCCATTCACATAATACTCAACACGCACCACACTTTTATGCCCTCTTCTCACCCTATCTCGCCCTCTTAATCATAAACACCATATTAATCCCCCTTCTCTTACAACACATAGTGTCCACCTACCTCACCCTCCACACAAAGTTCACACTCCTAACCCACAAAGCTCACACACCCTTCGCACACACAGCCCTCACTCCTCTCTTTTCTCCCACCTTCTCACGTACTTTAAACATGTCAGCTGCTCCGTGGGCACACACAAATACTCACGCTTAAAAGATAAAATGTTAAACTGTTTTATGCAATGTCATTATACATAATGTATAACTGTGTTCACTTAATGTAACCATGTATTGTCATCCTAACTCTGTGCCCAGGACATACTTGAAAATGAGAGGTAACTCGCAATGTATTACTTGTAAAACATTTTATAAATAAATAAAGTAACTAGTTAACATTTGCAATGCTTGTTCAGGGTGTGAAATATGTCTTAGATCTTTTTCTTTTTTTTTAATAGGCCTACCATTTATGACTGGCTAATTTACAGTAGTCTGCCATCACGCTTGTTCTCCACAAATTGACATTTTACAGTTGGCTCATAATTTGCAGTTTTCAGTTGTTTTACATAGTTACATAGTAGATGAGGTTGAAAAAAAGACCACGTCCAAGTTCAAACCATGATAAGTTTACACGACAGATACTTATCAATACTATCTTAGGTTTATTTGGGAGATTGAAGAATTGGATCCCTTTGAAGAATGTGCCAATGTCTGTTTAGGGTGTTACTTATTTTAGGGGCTGTTGTGTTGTATTGTTATGAAGGGGATATTGATTTTTCACATCTGTTTTCCTACTCTGTTCTTTTATGTCTTATATTTGATTACATATTTTTCTATTCATTCTCTTACCTACCTATATGCTTTATGTATTATCTGTTTTTATAGGATTTTTTTTTCAAACTTTTTAATTTCTGTTGCTTGTTGCTCAAAGATCTGTCCGTGAGCAATTGCGTTTAATTCTTTGTAATTCGCCAAATGGGATATTATCTAGCCATTTATCATAACGGTTATTCATGGCTTCTATGTAGTTAATGAAAGGAAAAACAGGTAGCGCTATGTCCTAAAAGTCAGCCGGCTGCCTATGATATAACTCTGACCCCTGGTCAGACAACTAGATGTGGAAAGGAAGTTATATCTGTGGCGATCTGCACTATTGACAGCTGTACTAAAATAAAATAAATAATAACAATATACAACCAGTATCAATGATGTGGCCCGTCCAGTGAGGTACTCCACGTGATATGGTACATGAAAAGATAATAAAAAATCATAGCATAATATTGCAAGAGACTATAGACCAACATAAAACAAACACATATAAGACAAATGCTGAGAACAACAGGTGACAGTTATTAATATAAACACATTTAATTAAGACACATCATAGATAAAATATATATAAAAAAGGTCCCAACAGGACACTCATACTCTGGTAAAAGTACCTGCTTACCAGAGGCAAGGAGGTGTCAGGCGGTGGATAATTAAGAGTATCCCCTCTTATGGATAATCCGCTGGCTATGGCGTCTGCTATTGGGCGTGGAGCCCTCCCGTGTGTGCGGTGTGCAGACTTCTCCGGTCTGTGGCTCTCACCTCCGTCTCCGGTCCAAACTGCGCATGTGCAGTGGCAGCTAGGAGATTGTGGCCGCAGATTCGTCTGGCCCAGGCTTCGCTGAATGGGGCAGTTGGTAAAGGCAGATTCGCTGCTAATCTGGATGTCAGACCGCAAAGGTGTTTCTCCAGCAGGGGTACAAGATTCATCAAGTATAGTGTCACGCAGGACCACCCTTCGCGTTTTGGAAGTCGTGCTTCCTTCCTCAGGGGTGCAAAAGTAATGATAATAAAGTCCCTGTATGTCCCAGTATATATAGTTCCGATTTAAAGGTACAATACACATAATCAGAAATTAGTCATGCGCAGTTGGTACACACACGAACTGGGATGCTCAGCAAAAACAAACATGAACACAGACAAATGAAACAAGAAAACAACAATTAAAACATAGGAATAACTGATGTTATATACATATAAGTAAATGAAAATAAATATAAATAGCAAGTTAAGCAAGTCATCACTTATTTAGAACATACATAAACATAATAACAATGTATATTTACTTAATCATATATAGAATCTTTAATGCTATTCAATGGTCATTATAGTCATATCTAAGTGACTTTGAGAAGACCATAATAATTCACCCAATGACTTTCTAGAGAACTATGTTGAGCAGAAGAAAGCTCAAAATGCCAGCTAATATAGTGTGACCATCACATATATAGACCAGTTGGTCACTAAAAAACAGTGTATATCCTATACCAGCGGTGCGCAAACTGTGGGGCGCGACCCCCAGGGGGGGCGCGACCCTGCTGACGGGGGGCGCGGGGTTTACAGAGGCCCCGCGCGCTTCCCGAAGGCACTTAAATTAAGTGCCGGGGGAGCTGCAGGGCCTCTGTAAACCTTACTTACCGTGGCTCCGGCGGCTTCCTCCCTGCGGCGCCATGGCAACGCGGCGTCAAAATGACGCTGCGAGGTCATGTGACGTCACGTTGCTATGGCAACGTGACGTCATTACGCCGGAGCGCGGGTAAATTGGGGTTGGGGGGGCGCGGGAGCGAGGGGACAGCCGTCAGGGGGGCGCAGGGAAAAAAGTTTGCGCCCCCCTGTCCTATACTATGCACTAATGTGAAATACCTAATCTACGAAGATTACTAAATGAATGAATGATAGATAACTAAGGCTAATGGATTAATAAAGATTACATAATATATATATGGATAGTGTAAGTGAAGATATTATCTAGTGAAATGCCTAATAAAAATTAACCACTAATATCTTAGAGTAAATGTGAAGTAATAATAGAGTAAATAGTGCAGAGCGCCACAGATATAACTTCTATGTAGTTAATGCAACTCACTGGCTTATTGAAGGGTTTAGTATGTATTAAACCATCTTCCACATAGAAATGCTGTTCCAAGAACTCCAAATCTGGTCTACTAAATTTATGTGTAAAATTCAAATGATTTATGATTCAAATAATCTGCAAGCCTTTTCAAGTGTTCCTCACCACCCTGACAGATCATTAGCCCATCGTCGATGTATCTGTGCCAGAGCATCAAGTTTGCACCGAATTCATGTTCGGCCCAGATGAATTAATCCTCCCACATGCCCATCAGGAGGTTTGCACAGCACGATGCAAACCTGGTGCCCGTTACTGCCTCTGATATGCAAGAAAATTATCATCAAAGCAGAAATAATTGCGTGCTAGTGTAAACCAGGTTTGTCTCCACAATAAAATCTATTTGTTCCTTATCAAAGGTTTCATCCCTTGTGAGAGTATTTTACTGCTTCACAGTCTTTTTTGATGTTCCATTACTGTGTAAAGGGATGTTAAATCACTTGACTAATATTAGAACACACACACACACACACACACACACACACACACACACACACACACACACACACACACACACACACACACACACACACACACACACACACACACGTGTATATAGATATAGCTATAAATATAATCTAGCTAATCTAGCCCCGTTTCTCCGTAACTAAGGTTACTACCAGTACTGCTGTTATCTGTTTGGCTACCAGAAGGCCCGAGCCTCTGCCACTGGGAGCCTGGGGTATCGTTTGGTCGCCTTGGTGCAGCGCCTATATGTTATATATTGCATCTCTAAAAATGAAAGACCTTGAGGCTACCTTGACTGTGTGTCAACGCCCTTGAGTAATACTTCCAGAGAAACCTCTCCTCCAAAGAACAATCAGAAGAGTCCAAGCCTCTGCTTGTTGGATCAGGTCGCTCCAAGCTTTTGAGTAATAAGTTCAGAGAAGAACTTTACATTAGAATATTACTGGCCTGCAATGTTTCATTGGCCTTAGTGAGTTTATATAATGTCTAATTTGTAATTGTGCAACAAGCTCTTTTTAGGAACATCATACTTATTTTTTCTTAATTGATTTTAAAATAGATTAAAATTTCTTGATATATTTGATCCCTTTCTGTGACCAGATGTAAAAAGACATCCTTGATCATCCCCAGGGGAAAGTCTTGATTACTGAATATACAGAAATGGATGGAGTTTTAATATTCCTTGGTTCTGGTGCCATTCTTTAATGGTGTCATACAATAAGACAATTTTCCCAATTTAGTAATTTCATATATACACTGTGTGTGTATTTATGTATGTGTGTAATAAACTCAAGGCATACGTACATTTGAGCATTAAAGGAGCAGTCTGCATGCTTGATTTCCCCCCTCCCCCCCACCTCCCCTAAACCCTATAAGTTCTACGGACCATCCTGCACACTTTATCACGCAACCACTTCTTTGAAGCAGTTATATGATTGCTCCGCCAGCGATGACTGAACGGAAAGGGAGTAGTCGTCCTTTCATTCCACTTAGTGATGGAGATCTCCCGATGGGAAATGAGCGGTAAGACTATTGCGTAGCTATGTCATGGGGCCCCTGGAGTGCCTGACCACATGACGTAGAAGCTATATCTAGAGGGCACCCAAATGGTTATCCCACTTTATCGGTTTAAATATCCTGCAGTATGCAGCTTCTTTTTGGCCAATTTGACACACAGGATTTTAATTTGTCAAAGTACCTGCGGCACTTTTCCCAGTTACTAACCTGGTTTATCTCTGACCCTTTTCCACCCATGTAGACTGTTGCGTTAATATTTGGGTCACACACAACTGGGGTTTTAAATATCTAGTTCCCTATATAACTGAATAAACAGAAAATATATTTTATTCGGGAGAAATTTGGACACCCTGCTTCATTATTAGTTTTGCAAAACATACCGAACCCCTATAAGCTCTGTCTCTGGTTTTAAATATTCATTATTAGTTTGTAATTTCTGAAGATTTAGGCTACGCTTATAGTGTCGGCGGCGGTTGCTGGAAAATCAAATAGGGATGACGTCCAGCGATCGCGACCAATTCGTCGCGTCGTGCTTACTATAAGCGTACGCGACAGTGGCAATGCATTTGTTTTGCCGTTGCGTCGCTGTCGCCAACACTAAGCGCAGCTTTATCCCCCACTTCAACACAGGTAACCGTCATGTATCTTTGAAATGGGGGATGAGGGGTTGCCCCAACGCTGAAAATAATGTGGATCAGCTCCAAGGTACCCCCTTGTTCAAATTATATTATATAATCAATTATGTAGGCGAGATTGTTAATATAAAATTCAAATTGTATAACATAAAGAAATAATCACATTTCTTTAAGGAAACCAATTAAATTGTTAACTTCTTAATCCTCCCCCTAACCTCTTTAGTCAAATGGTCCAAAAGGAAGACGAGTTCTCGTTGTAGGTGTGGAATTCTAATAACAATTTACAGGTTTATTTCACAAATAAAGCTTAATGTATCTGATAATCTCAGCATTTTTGCCTCCATTTTGCAGCTGCATAACTGTAGTTTCTTTGCTGTGCAGCCAAGTAGCAGTGCTGTGATAAACCCTATTATCTGGTGAATTAAGTGGAGAGTAATTTGTAAATTGATTTAAATTTGCTATATCATTTAAAATGGCTGATTTGCATGTCTCTAAAATAGATGGCTTGTCATGTTGTCCCTATAACTGTGCGGAGAGAGTATCATACCCTTATTTCTTTGCCATGGTTTTCAATGTGAGAGGATTATTGTCCATAAATAATTTGTTCTATTTTCTACTATAAATTCAAACGCATTGTTTCAATTTTTTGTGCATTTTTTTACATTTAGTCTTTCCCTATACATTTTTGTGAGATGCAATGGGCTTGGGGTTGCCATGACATCCTGGTTTAGAATCACTGGTGTAACTAGACGATTCTATCTGAAGAAATGAATCATAGTATCGGTAACATTATTCATGCTCACCTCGCACAGTAACTATATACAGTACCGGTATTTGATTAGAAAACATCCAAAGGGACAGGTCTAAGTATGGTATTCTTCAAAGCTGGTTATAAAAGTGCAAAACTTCATTCTGTGGTGTAGCTGCTTTAATCTGACTAAAATAAGGCAAGGAGAAATTATTGTACATTCAGACGCCTTTATAAGTAATGTTTTCCTAGACAAACATACAGGGAAACTAGTGGAGCTTTCAATTAGAGAAACCATCACAAAGTGAATCCTGGACAATACAGCTACAGTCCCAAGTTCTCTTATTACAGACGCCTCCATAGTTTATGACGTGCCTTAGACACCTGGTGGCTTTTCCATGCTGGTAGCAATGAATCAAGGTATGATCGCATTATTTTCCCAGTATTTTTAAATGTAATATTCACTGGCAAGTGCACATTTATTTCACTCCAATATATTTAAAACTGTCAGTCCTGTTTAATTAGTACGCACCTGGTTAAAAATATCAATATTGTGCTATGGTTGCAAAATTGTATTTTACCATGTAAGAAGAATGCTTACATTAAAAACAAAAATCTAAGCAGTGGGTTTATCATTTATCAAATATTACTGTTACAGTACAAACTTTAACCTACACTAATGTTAATTAGCCTGAAACACACAGAATTGTGTGTGTGTGTGTGTGTGTGTGTTTATATATATATATATATATATATATAATCTGATCAGTATGTATCTATTGGTACATGCATCTATTATATAGGTTTTTAGAAACGTGTGAAATGTTTCTTTGAATCATTATTGCATGTTCATTGTAGCATTTTTGTAGACCTTTTATTGCATGTTTATTGTTGCAATTTTGTATTTTAGTTGTTTTACTATGTATCTGCTTTAGAGGATGAACATAAACTTTGTTTTTGCATTTTATTTCTGAATATCATATTTATGACGATCCCTGACGAAGTATTTGTTTACGAAACGCGTAGGAAGGAGGTGCGCGTTCTAGCGCGGTTCCAGATTTTTATTGTGGACTTTAATATACACTGCGTCTAGTGTCTCCATACGGACACTCCTACCCACTACTAGCTTACACCGCCAGAGACGTCCAAGACGCGACGAAGTTGCACTGACGTCATCAGAAGTTCCCTGCCCCCCCCCCCCCCCCCACTCGATTTCAGCTTCTGCTAACTGTAAAAATAGGTAATATGCCGGCTGCTGTGTTGCTTCCTTACACAGGATTGAAAGGCGCTTCGATCCGGTTTAAGCTATTAACACAGTAGCTGTCTGCACATGTGCGAGGACTTGCGCATGCGCAGACTGCTGCTATGTTAATAGCTTACACTAGATTGATAGGAGGACATGCACAGGTGGCTGTGTTTAATAAATTACACAGGACAGGAAGGAACGCATGCGCTCCTTTCAATCCTGTGTAAGCTATTAACTCAGTAGCCGCTTCGCTCGCACATGCGCAGACCGCTACTGTGTTGCTGCTTTACACAGAGCAAGACTGTCGCCAGCAAAATGTGTAGAGCCCGATTTTTATAAGGCGAGTATGACCTTTTCAATTTAACTTAATTGAAAAAAACTCTGCTTATAATCGGGCAAAACCGGTATATTTTATTTGAATTGTGTAATGCTTGTATTCTATTCATTAGATCAATAGAAAAAGATTGTTGGCAAGCCAGTGGACCTTTTTTATTGGGGAAAAAAGTAACCATGGGATGTTTAAATATGCAGAGACAGTTTCACATTCTCTTCTTGCCCAACGTAGTACAATTTATTGCTGACCCCTCTGGCAGTAAATAGGGGGTTAGTATTTGACTTTACTATTGGATAATTTATGCCTTAAAAATCATACATGTAAGAATTGTTTTTTTAGTCTTTGTTTTCCCCTTGTAGCTCCTTCCTTTGTTTTGTGTTTTGGAATGAAATCATGATGCTATAATTAGCCAAATAATAATTTTTTTTTGGAGGAAAACAGATCTAGAGAAGGTGTCCCCGCTGAAAAGAGAAACATCTCACATGCTACTAAAGCGATATATTAATTTTAAGGGTGATCACATTTTTTATAAAAAGAAAATTGCTTTAGCAAGATATGGTTTTTAAACGGCTCCCTTAAGGCAAAAAAATAAATAAAAATGAAGTGCCAAACGTTCCCGGCAATGTCACTGTGACCACAGGTCTGTGTGTAGTTTCAGTTTGTCTTGCTAAGCAAGATAATGACTACATGAAATGCCTCCTCCTTGTGCCATCTCTCCTTTTTATTGCATTTGTTCACGACCAGCCTTTGTTCTTTTCCTCTTTAGTTTACAATGTCCTATTTGATATTCTCTCTGGCTTACTCTAACTTGCTTCTTTTAAAGGCAAAATCCCTCATAAGAGGAAAGTGAACCAAAGACTTGCATGTTTAACAGGTTAGATGTGTATGATTGACATTTCTTTCAAAGAACTTGGGGAATTTGATATACACAGTATATATTTTTTAATAACTGATTTTTTTTCATTGTAATCATGTTGGTTTCTGCAGTCTTAATCTTTCTTTCTTTGAGTCAAGACACTTGCAGTCCTCAAAACTAGAGGATAATTGTTTGTTTTGGCCATTGTAAAGTAATTATAAAGCCAAAATTAATAAAACGTAAGTAACACTATGCATGAATTCAGTGGTCCCAGAGAAAATAGATCTCAATTGTAACAGAATATTTTGCCAATGAGTACAACTGTTACTTCTATTATTTTAAAGTAAACCGTTGTTTAAAAAAAAAAAAAGTGACTGGCTTTAACATAGCTTTCAATGGGAATGGATCAGGGCACCTTCAATTTGTTTTTTCAAAGGTTAGGTGTTTAGGTCCAAGACAGTGTTCAGTTCAGTAAGTTAATGCTGGGTGTGACGTGTGGTCTTCTAGAGCAGAACAGCACTATTTTATCTCCAGGGACCCCTGGTTCCAGTTGCCAGTGTTTCAGCTCAGATCTGCGATAGCAAAACAGCTCCCTCAAAAAAAAAAAACTTTTTGGCTGGAGCATCATTTAAACCAGCCGTAGGATCTCGTATTCAGTGTTTACAGACATACAGATGTAGCAGACGTTATTTCAGCCTGTGGTGCATCCCCACCAGTAAAATAGCTGGTGCGTTTCGCACACGGCTGATTCAAGACAATGGCCGATTCACCCATTGCCTCATGCTTTGCCACAGCAAAGCCAGCGAGCGCAATTTTGTTTGCTGCGTCTGTAGCAGGAATTCCCTACCACCAAAGTGACTATTGATAAAAAAAAATTTTTTCCGTGTGACTCTTACTTTGGTATAGGTAACTTTGCAGCCAGAGATCAGCAAACTTGATTGCAGCCAGAAGTACCTTATGGCTTAAGTCCTGGCTAGTAGAAAGTCCTGGCTAGTAGAAAGTCCTTCGAAGAATAGGTAGTAGACAGATTCTTTAGACTATATCCGTACTTATGTTGATCAAGAGGAAGGCAAACAAAAAACCCCAGTGACATATCATCCAATGATATCTCATAACAGGAAAAATAAATTCCTTCCTGACTCCAAATATTGGCATGAGACAAGGGGCTCTTCTACCCCTATAAAGTAAAAAAACAAACCATAAATATTGGTAATCAGATCAACATTCTTCCCATGTATACTTATTTGGTATATCCCTGTATACCTTTCCTATCTAAAAAGATGTCCAACCTTTTTTTTTGAACAAATCTATTGTATCTGCCATCACAGTCTCCATGGGTAATGAATTCCACATTTTAACTGCCCCGACTGTAAAGAACCCTTTCCTTTGTGGCTGGTGAAATTTCCTTTCCTCCAACCTTAAGGGATGGCCCCGAGTCCTTTGTACTGCCCGTGGGATGAATAGTTCTTTTGAAAGCTACTTGTATTGTCCCTGAATATATTTATATACAGTTATCATATCCCCTCTTAGACGCCTCTTTTCTAATGTAAACAAATCTAATTTAGCTAGCCTCTCCTCATAAATCAGATTATCTCCCCTTTATTCAAAGTGTAGTGTGTGGTGCACAGCAGCAAAGATCAGGTCATGTGGCAATAAGAGAATGATTTATGTAGGCTGCATTAAAAAACGGTGGAGGGTACAACACTCCTACGCGTTTCTTGCTGTGAGACACTTTATCAATATCTCCCCTTTATTCATTTTGTGCCTCTCCTCTGCACGTTTTCTAGTTCCATAATGTCTTTCATATAGTGGTGCCCAAAATTGTACTCCATATTCAAGGTGTAGTCTTACTAATGCTTCATAGAGGGGCATAATTATGTTTACTTCCCTTCCATCCATTCCACGTTGAATGCAAGATGAGATCTTTTTTTGCCTTTGCAACTACTACATGACATTGGGCACTATTGCTATGCCTGCTGTCTACAAGCACTCCTTAATCCTCCAAGTATTTTCCTAATGTATCCCTATTTAATTTAATTTGTATGTCGCCTGTTTAGTCTTGTTTCCAAAATGCATAACCTTACATGTATCTGTATTATACCTCATCTGCCATTTATCTGCCCAAGTTTCCATTCTATCCAAGTCTTCCTGGAGAGAAATGACATCCTGCTCTGATTCTACCACCTTACACAATTTAGTATCATCAACAAAGATGGAGACTTTGCTCTCTGCCAGCCTCAAGCTCATTAAGAAGTTAAAAAGCAGGGGTCCCAGTACCGATCCTTGAGGTACTCCAATCACAACTTTAAGTTGTCTAAGTTAACTTTAACATTAAAGGTTTTTCTCTGTTCATATAGCTAGAGCTATTAAGAAATTGTCAATAAACAATATATTATCAGACAGCACTACAAGCCGAACAGATATGAAAAATAGTGGTGTGTGAGGAATGGGACCCTCCCCTATCTTTGGGTCTCTTTAAAGCAGCAGTCCAAGCTTCTGTTTTAAAAAAAATAAAATCCCCTTTAATATGGGCATCAATACAATCCACACAATAAGTAGCTAAGTTGTGGCTTGGGGATTCATTAAATGGCTGTCAGTGCAGCAGAAGAGGACCAAAGAGGCAAAGTTCTTTGGGGAAGATCATGTGACCAAGCAGTCACTAGATACAATTGGTGCACAGCTAGAGAGGAAGGGGTTTCGGAAGGGGTTTCAAAAGGGGTGTGCCAGCTCGTTTCAGAAGAGGAAGGAAGGGGGTGTGACTTTGTAAATGGTTGCTATAGAAACAAAAAAAGCTTGTTACATTATAAGACAGAAACAAAAGTGTAAGACAGCCTGCTTACACTAGATCCCTATGTTGTTGAAGTTAGCACACGAAACGTGCATAGGGTTTTAGAGCGCCACGACGGTGGCGTCACCCAAGGAGACGGCTCAGCACCTGTAAGCATCTTGTGCTTGATTTCAACAGATACGGTCGTATAGCGTTTCTGTGCGTGCATACAGCTTCATTTGATTTTTGCCACTTTGGATGTGCATTTCTGCTTTGTCTTGTGTGAACAGGGGGTACTTGTTGAACGCTTCACTACACTCATATAGTGATTTTTGTACACCATTGCTTTAGCTATATATAATGGAGTCATACTTTGTTCAAGTAAGCACTAATCTTAATTCAATCACGGGCACCTATACATGCATTCATTGACTGCTAAATGTTACCATCTTCCTGCCCGATCACTGATCAGCACCCCGTGACAAATCAAAGACTGACTGTATTATGTGGATGTTTTATGTACTAACATCAAGATCATGCAAAAAACTACTATGCTGACTAATGGTTATCTACGTTAGTTACATACTCACTACACTTATAGGCCATCTTTTTTGTGAACATACAATTGACTATGAACACTGACATACAAACCCGATTGGGTTAATTTGAGAGGCTGCTATATCAGTCTATAATATCTTAAAATAACGTCACTTGCTAAAAGCATTTGAACTATCGATCCCTTTTTTTTTTAAAAGCTCAAAAACAAAGAACACTATTAGACGTTATTAGTATGTACAAGCCAAATTAGTATGTACAAGCCAAATTTATTACATGAGACTATATACAGCAAGCATGTCAAACTCAAATGCTAACAAGGGCCAAATAAACAAGGTTTAAGTCTAGGTGGGCCGCAAAAAAAAAAAAACTTACATTTTCATAGAAACGTAGGTTTATTTCGAAAAGTAGTGTGTGTGTGTGTGTGTGTGTGTGTGTGTGTGTGTGTGTGTGTGTGTGTGTGTGTGTGTGTGTGTGTGTGTGTGTGTGTGTGTGTGTGTGTGTGTGTGTGTGTGTGTGTGTGTGTGTGTGTGTGTGTGTGTGTGTGTGTGTGTGTGTGTGTGTGTGTGTGTGTCTCACAAAACGAAAATAAAAACTAAAAAAATGTAGAACAGGGAAAATAAAAACTAAAAAAGCCAGATGTGAATGACTTCTGAACCCATTAACCAGTGTCAGGATGCCCCTCTTGATTTCCAAAGCAGCAATCCCGCCTGGAATCTTACCTGATCCGCAGTCCCTCAAGGTACTATACTGCAGGGGAGGTGTTTCCTACCTGTCTTCCGATGTCCCCCGCGTGAAACTTGAGTCAGATCCGGAAGAAAGCAGAATAGGTTATTTCGGTGTAGGTATAGGGCAGTTAAGATAAAAACGAGAGACAGAGAGGCAGAGAGAGAGGCGCAGAGAGAGAGGCGCAGAGAGAGAGGCGCAGAGAGAGAGAGGCAGTGAGAGGCGCAGAGAGAGAGAGAGGCGCAGAGAGAGGTGCAGAGAGAGAGAGAGGCGCAGAGAGAGGCGCAGAGAGAGAGAGAGGCAGAGAGAGAGGCGCAGAGAGAGAGAGAGGCAGAGAGAGAGAGAGAGAGAGGCAGAGAGAGAGGCAGAGAGAGAGGCGCAGAGAGAGAGAGAGAGGCGCAGAGAGAGAGAGGCAGAGAGAGGCAGAGAGAGGGAGAGAGAGGGAGAGAGAGGGAGGGAGAGAGAGGGAGAGAGAGGGAGAGAGAGGGAGAGAGAGGGAGAGAGAGGGAGAGAGAGGGAGAGAGAGAGAGAGAGAGAGAGAGAGAGAGAGAGAGGCACAGGGACAGGGACACAGGGATACAGGCACAGGGGCACAGGGACAGAGGCACAGGGACACAGGCACAGTGGCACAGGGACACAGGGACACGGACACAGGGGCACGGACGCAGAGGCACAGGGACACAAGGGCACAGGGACAGAGGCAAAGGGGCACAGGGACAGAGGCAAAGGGGCACAGGGACAGAGGCAAAGGGGCACATGGACAGAGGGGCAGGGACACAGGGGCAGGGACACAGGGGACAGGGACACAGGGGACAGGGACACAGGGGACAGGGACAGGGACAGGGACACAGGGGCAGGGACACAGGCACAGGCACAGGGACACAGGGGACAGGGACACAGGGACGGACACAGGGGCAGGGACACAGGGGCAGGGACACAGGCGCAGGGACACGGGCACAGGGGCACAGGGGGACAGGGACAAGGGGACAGGGACAGGGGGACAGGGACAGGGGGACAGGGGGACAGGGACACAGACACAGGGGGACAGGGACACAGACACAGGGGGACAGGGACACAGGCACAGGGGCAGGGACACAGGGACACAGGGACACAGGGACACAGGGACACAGGGGCAGAGGCACAGAGACAGAGGCACACAGGAACACAGGGGCAGAGGCACAGGGACACAGTGACACAGGCACAGGGGCAGAGGCACAGGGGGACACGGACACAGGGGCACGGGCACAGGGACACAGGGGCACAGGGACACAGGGACACAGGGGCACGGGGACACAGGGGGGCAGGGGGACAGGGACAGGGACAGGGGGACAGGGACAGGGGGACAGGGACAGGGGGACAGGGGGACAGGGACAGGGGGACAGGGACACAGACACAGACACAGGGGGACAGGGACACAGGGGCAGGGACACAGGGACACAGGGGCAGAGGCACAGGGGCAGAGGCACAGGGGCAGAGGCACAGGGACACAGGGGCAGAGGCACACAGGGACACAGGGACACAGGGGCAGAGGCACAGGGACACAGTGGCACAGTGGCACAGGGACACAGGGGACAGGGACACAGGGGACAGGGACACAGGGGACAGGGACACAGGGGGACAGGGACACAGGGACACAGGGGACAGGGACACAGGGACACAGGGGCAGGGACACAGGGACACAGGGACACAGGGGCAGGGACACAGGGACACAGGGACAGGGACACAGGGACACAGGGACAGAGGGACAGAGGGAGACAGGGAGACAGGGACACAGGGGCACAGGGGCACAGGGACAGAGGGACACAGGGACAGAGGGACAGAGGGAGACAGGGAGACAGGGACACAGGGGCACAGGGACAGAGGGACAAAGGGACAGAGGGACACGGACACAGGGACAGGGGGACACAGGGACACAGGCACAGGGACAGGGACACAGGCACAGGGACACAGGGACACAGGGACAGAGGGACAGAGGGAGACAGGGAGACAGGGACACAGGGGCACAGGGGCACAGGGACAGAGGGACAGAGGGACAAAGGGACAGAGGGACACGGACACAGGGACAGGGGGACACAGGGACACAGGGACAGGGACAGGGACACAGGCACAGGGACAGGGACACAGGGACAGGAACACAGGGACAGGAACACAGGGACAGGAACACAGGGACAGGAACACAGGGACACAGGGGCACAGGCACAGGGGCACAGGCACAGGGGCACAGAGGGACAGAGGGACAGAGGGACAGAGGGACAAAGGCACAGGGACAGAGACAGAGGGACAGAGGGACAGAGGCACAGGGACAGGGGCACAGGGACAGCGGCATAGGGACAGCAGCACAGGGACAGCAGCACAGGGACAGGGGGACAGGGGCACAGGGACAGGGGCACAGGGGCACAGGGACACAGGGACACAGGGACAGGGGCACAGGGACAGGGGCACAGGGAAACAGGCACTCTCTCTCTCTCCCTCTCCCTGACACTCTCTCTCTCTCTCTCTCAGACACACACACACACTCAGACACACACACACACTCAGGCACACACACACACTCAGGCACACACACACACACACACACACACACACTCAGACACACACACACACACACACACACACACACACACACACACACACACACACACACACACACACACACACAGATCTCCTTCTGCACGTGCAGCTCACACAGAGATTTGACAGGGGGAGGGGGGCTGCTGTGAAGACATACCCCTGTCCGTGGGATCTCCACTGAACTGCTGAACTCTCTGCACCTCATGGAGGGGGGCGGCCATGATCTCTCTGGTTTACCAGGCTTCAAGGAGAATGCAGTCTCTCCGCAGGGGTTTTGACTCCGCCCCCGTGTCCTCCCACACATGGCATGAGTGCAGATTGACTGCACCCGGCCACCGTACGCCTCCAGCCCCTGCAGGACAGATTTTACTTCCGCCCGTGCTACTCGCTTCCCCAACACCCGCGCTCGCTTCTCCCGCGGCCAAAACTTTTTACCGCCGCCCACGCGCTCGCCGACACACACGACCGCCGCCGCGCTGGTTGTGAGCGGGCCGCAAAAATATCCATTGGGGGCCGCATGCGGCCCGCGGGCCGCATGTTTGACATGCCTGATATACAGTCTACAATTAATTGATGCTATACAGTCTCATTAGTGTTGTGACTTCAGTATCAAACTGTTTCTTATAGCTTAAGTAGATCAATTTGGATGATATGATTGTCATAGATACTACCTACTTAGCTACTAGACATATCGAGCCATCCGCTTTGGGGATTTTTAATATCACTTTGTATATATGTATTGTTCACTTTCGTCATTGTTACAAATTATTCATTAAAATTGTATTTTTGTTTATTAGCTAGTACCTATTCTATAGTGTCATATTGAGGGGATCAATGAATTACCCTACTTATGGGTAAAATGATATTCCCTGACTATTTTAGTCATGTTAATACACTATATACCTTGAGTGCAACAAGATGGGAATCTAGTTTAAGCGGCTGTCTTACACTTTTGTTGTTTATCTCATTGTTATATCCCAGTGCACCCTAGTTATTTTTTTCTACTCCGGACTTGGGCAGAGCGGTTGGTTATCCAATAGTTTACATTATAAGATATTAAAAATGCAATTCAGAGTTGTTAAAATAAATGCTACAAGTATTTTCACATATTACAGAACTGATCTATTTATTTATTTTTAACACGTGGGATATTGCTTGGTCTGCAGCTTTAAAGCAGCAAAATGTTCATCTTTATTTTTTTATTTTTTTAAATCCATTTTGTAGCATTAGATAATACTGTGCATTTTTTTTTTTTTTACTCAAACATTTAAAAAAAATCATTGGCATTTTTTTTAACTCCAAAACCTTTTTAGAAATCATTGACAATAGCATATCATCCTTCAGTTGCTACAGCAACCATTTAGAAAGTCCTGTCCACGTCCTCTATTGAAACAGACTAACACACACCTTTTTTGAGTTCTGTCATTTGACAACAAAGTATCCCCAACAGATCTGTTGCTGTGTTCCACACAGCAGACTGTCTGTTACTATGACAGCTGTAACAATACTGTGTTTGGCCTCGGCCATGTTTGCTGCGTGCTTGCGGAAGCGTGCTGACGCGCGCTCCCGCTCAGCACTGAGCCCCTACAGCCGCAAGTAGAGCGGCTTTAATAGGGGCTCACCTGCGCTTCCGCAAGCGCGCGGAAGCGCAGGTCTTAGGGGAATTTAAAATTCCCCAGGCCGGTCACGTGAGCGGTTCGTCCAATGAGGGCGAACCAGCTCCGTGACGTCACTGGCCCGCCCCCGGCCAGTGACGCGCCCACCCCCGGCCCGCCCCCTGACGGCCTGCTGAGAGCGCGTGCGGTAAGCAACCGCAAGGCCAGGGAAAGCACCCGCTTTTCCTGAGTCTCAGCGCGCCTCAGCGAGCAAGCAGGGAGCATGGACTCAGCCTAACACTTAGAAATATAATGTTGCATATGAGGAAAAAAAGAGACTTCTATGGCGCCTGAGCGGAAAAAATGGAATGAAAATGACCTTGTACTCGGCCAAACCCGTTCCGAGGATGAATCCGCTGGTTGTACCTTCTGTTGATTTCCTCAGATAACTGCAGCAATCCACAAACCATGTAGTCCTCATGCATGGGGGAAATAAGAAAAACAGAACATCCTGTAATAGTGTATTACCCTTGATAATGATCAGTAGTGGACTGGGGCGGAGACGTTGAAAACCATATATTTAATATAAATGAGACAATAAAAAGATTGCCGAAGCGATCTATAAATGGACAAATAAATATGCATAGATGGCACCATGAATATATGTTGGTTCCTCCGCCGTTAGGAAAAAATTAAATCCTACTTACGACAGGTTTGTAGGGCTTGCGCCTTGTAGGTAACACTCTTGGGTTGTTTTTCTCCCCGATTGTTGGCTTGATGCGGCTGTCGGCAGTTCAGACTCCTCCGACTCGTCACTGCCCGGCCTTCTCCGATGGCACGCTCAGCTGTTCATCCGCTATGGGATCCCTCTAGTTCACAACAATAACCCTATGTGTTTCAAGACGTACAAAAGTGTCGGGTGCAGCAGCAGCAGACCTGTATTACTCTGAAAGCTGCAACAATACTGTATTCTACTTAGAAATATAATGTTGCATTTGAGCTGCAGCATTTCACAGACTGCAGCACAAAGTTAGAAGGCGGCCATTTAGTTAGGCACGCTCAGGATTTTTACAGATTTATAACAGGAGCCCCACACAGTTGCCAGCGTAGGTAAGGATGTAGAATTATACATTACCATAAGCTTTACATAGCAAAATAAGAAGAATGTAATATTCCTGCTTTAAACCATACAAAGTATCACCAGCACTCTGAGAAAGACAGACTGCTCCAAAAGAAAACAATGTTTTAGAATTTCTATTTAAAGATGAAGTATGAAAAATACCAATCACCGTAAAATATTTTTAGAAAATAAGCATGAAGTAAATATCACAAAGTACAATGATTTTCTAGATACTATTTGTGCAAAGGTAAATCGTCACGATCTATGAATACCCAGCTAAACATCTAATCTCCTTAAAACGGTTATGTATGATATGCTTATCTTTCGGTGTAGTCTAAGGAGACGATATATATTTATTATTATTATTATTATTATTATTCATGAGCCAAAGGGGCAATATAAACACAAATCACTTTCATGCTGCTAAGAGGGGGGAGGGCAATGTTTCAGGCCCTAAAGATTTTTTTTTTCAGGCCTGTTCCCACCAAGACAATGTTATGTGGTACTTCTCTTCAAAAATATTCTGCGACTGATGGTTTCAACAGGGAAGGAATCAGAAAGCATTAGCAGTGGTATCAGTGCGTCCTCTTGATTGATTTTATGTATTTATATAGAAATCTGTTTTACCAGGAAGTCATGCTTTGAGCGTTACCTCTCGTTTTCGAGCTTGTCCTACGCAGTTATGATGACAATATATGGTTACATTAAATGAACAGGATTGTACATTTCATTTACAGACATTTCATGGACCATTAGAGAATACAATTATGGGAATTGTAACAGAGCGTCCCTAACATCAGTGAAAGGCTGACACCCTTTAGCTACCGCCTTTGGGGAGCCTCATGTGTTCATATCAAAGAGAGTCCTCCGGAGGTGCAGTGATGGCAACTGGAAGCAAACAGACCCTCCCAGCAAAAATGCAGGGGAAGAGATATCCAGGTTTTTCAAGCTGTCCTTTCTTGACGCAGCAAATAAAAATATCACACGTGAGCACATTTCCATGTCTCAGACAGGTCTGCAGCCCGGCCTGTCCCTATAATCTCTTAGCGTACATTGCTCCCACTGCAGCCAGGATTCTGAGAAATTACATACAAATTACTACATTGTCACCTTTTGCGTAAAATACATTTTAACATGGGACCCCTACAAGCTTATGCCTGCCGCATTACACAGCTCTTCAGTACAGCCTGGGTTAAAGAAGTGAATAGCCAGTTAACCTACTCACAGACACACTGATGAGACTCAAAAGGTCAAAACAGCTGAGGGTGGCTATGCTGGCTTTGCAATTTGAAGCCACACATTAAATAAAGTATGGTGGGTAATAAAGTGACAAAAGACGTCCACAATACAGCATACAGTAAATAAAACAACAAGCTTGTAGTGATCCATGTTAAAATAGATTTGAAGCAAAAGGTGTGTGCTCATTTGCATGTCCTTTCCAGATTAAATTAACTTTGTCCACCCTGACTTGGTGGATAGGAGCAGTGAAGGGGAAGCAGGGCGGAGAGACTATTTGGGGAGACTCGTGTGGTCTTGTATCAAAGGGTCCTCCTTAGACCAGGTCCCCGCTGGATTTGGGTGCTGCAGGGACAAGAGCCGCCCCTCATTGGGGCTGGGCCCATGCGCGGCCAATTTTTTTTCCAGAGCCCAAAATTGAGCCCAATACTGACGATGAGCGTGGTGGCCACGCCCACTGTGGTTCAGCCAATGAGGGCGAACCTGCCGGGTGACGACATGGCTGTGCCCTCTGTCACGCCCCCATCCCCTGTCTTTCTCACTATAGACCGGGGTTCATGGCTGCACGCGCTGCAAGCCTGGCAGGCACGCGTGCAGCGCAGACAGCGGGGCCATAGCCTTAGATGAAGTGTTGTTGTGTATGTTCTCCAGACGCCAGTAGCCGGGGACACTGACCGGTATGCATCTCTGAAAGCCGGAGTTCCCCGTAGCTTCAAATAGTTTTAAAATAAGGCAAAAATGGGCAGAATTGCTGCTTTAGTACTAGGCAGTTGATTCTGAAAAAATATTATTTTATGAAAGTCCAAAAATGTATATATTTTTTATTTTATTTTTACTGTGGGGATTCTGAATGGGGTGACTGCCAGCCAAGTACACTTGCAATTAGATTCTTGGCTATATGGATAACCACTAATTGAAAAAATAAGCTATGGGAAGGTAAAGTAAAGAGGAGCAGTAAAACCCTCTCTAAAAGTCAAGTTACAGTATTTACATTTTCTGTAGACTTTCAAATATGTGGAAATGTTTATACTTGCCTATTTTTTATTGCTACATGGCAATTTATCTGGTCTTGATCTATTTAATCATTAGGATAAGCGAGCAAAAAATGTTATACAGCCAACGTAGAAGCTCAGGGCTGAGCTCGTGGTATGAGAAAATAACTCCGGCTGCTGGTGTTGGAGCATCACAAATTTAAATGACATATTAAATATTATTACTCGACAGACTGGAACAACTTTGTTTTGCAATGAAGTGTGTGGTCAGGACACGAGCGGGTATGAAAGCAAGTTCTACTAAAGAGAATTTGTTTTGGACAAAGTAAACAGAACTGCTCATTTTGAGGGTGTAAAATGAAAGCGTTAGTGCCACTTGGCAACATAAATTGGACTTGCAATAAAGGAAACACGGGCATGTAATACCTTGTCTAACATTTTTAATTTACAAAGTCGGTGTGAAGCCCATTATATGAAAAAAGTGTTTGTTGCATGAAAAAACGCCTTCCAGTTCAAGGTGTGTGTAGATACTGGAAGAAAGGTACTTGACACACAAATATTGATATTTAAAAAAAGTGTATTATACATGGAGAAATACAAAAACCGAACCGTTTCCGTCCCAATGTGAACATTCTTCAAAGATTAATTTGTTAAGAGTACTTTTCAGTATCTAACATGTTTATTTCAAAGTTTGTATTTAATAGTTTCCAGTGTGGGCCCAAAATGCAACATATTGTGTGTGATTACAAAGTTGCACTTATCTGTGGTAAGACCTTATTTTGAAGAAAAAAAAAATAAGGCTATCTGTATTCAACTGGAATGGAAAATTGCTTGGTTTAAAGCAAAGTGTTTGATGAGGAATGTATGTTGCAAATGGAGTTATTAAAAAAAAAAAAAAAAAAAAAAAAGACCATATTTCTTATTTCTCCTCTCCCCCCCCAAAAAAAATGTTCAGGCTGCAGTATGCTTTATGCACACCATGAGTAACATGCATGCCGATAAAGGGTAGGGCCTGACTTCCCAAAACATGTCCAATCCCAAATATATCCATCTTGATATCACTTTCTAAGAGTAATGCTGACTTATTGGTATGGAATGCAAGAGCAATTCTTAACATAGAACAAATTCACATTGTAAAATCTAGTTACGTAGCTTAAGGAGCCTGTGTAGATAATAAGGATCTATTGCTAATGTTTGCATTTCTATAAAGCAAAACTCCTCATTTCGGTACCGTTATGTCCAATATAATTGTTAATTTACTAAGGTGTTTCAGAGTTTCAAAAAGGAAAAATATTGTATACCTTAACTAAGTTGAACAATGAGTACCTCCGGGAAATAACTGGGAAGAACATGCTATTATTATTATTATTATCCTTTTTACCATCATAAAGGCCACAAGATCTGAGAACTGCTCACAAGCAGGTTCATTTAATTTGAATTACGTAACAATGCTGAATCATACAGAGAACCAATAAACACCCCTTCACTGCACTTAGGATGTTTATAAGACTGGCTCCTGCATGGTCCTTTGAGAAATGCTCTATGTCGCCCTTCTTCCCCCTTTCTGCTGCAGCTGGGGGTTGTCTGATTCTACCCCCACTGCCTACATTTGCTCCTTAAGACTCTTAGGGAATACCAAAGAGTATTAATTCTAATCGATAAAGGTCATCTGAGTTATTGCTTAAAAAATAATAGAGGAATCAAGCTCCTCTAAACATCAAATCTCCTCCCTGACTGGAGGGGTGTGAAAGTTGGGCCCCATTGGTGGTCAGGGGGACAGGGAGGGACCATACCCAATATATAACTGCCCCTACACAAGTCCCTTACCTGCTCTAATGATCTGTAGAGTCTGCGGTGGGGCTATTCACTTTTAAAAGCCTGTTGAGCCCGTGTTCGATAATGGTTCTCTTTACAAGATGTGATCATGGAGTATACCTCATCCCTACTGCACAAAATAGTGGCAGGAGACCACTGTCACCTCCTGTGAAGATCACAAGAATGGTGACCTCTAAAATCCATGGTGTAGTTCCCCAGTGTGCTCCCCCCAGGCAGATTTTTATTCCCATACATGCAGGGTTTACCAATGGAAGGGAAAGTCAAAGTGCACCCCACCCACCCTGGGACAGGAGAATCTAAACAAATGTCCATGTTCTGTCATTAAAAGGGACAATCTACATAGTCACCTTTTTGTATAATGGTTCAAATACCCATCCCAGAATACCTGTGGTTTTCTTTCAGAAAATCTAAGTTGTGTCTACAGGTATGTGAATCATTGTTTAGTTACTGTAATTGCATGAGAAAATCGCTGGGCATCAGAATCTGTCTGCTACTTTGGAAGCCTCCACTCTTTTCTCCTTTAAAAGCTGTTAACTAAACAAAAAGGAAACATACTGATTAGTATATATTTTTAAAGTAGACAAAATTACAGTTTATATGGTGTGTAATATGGCCCACTCATGTACAATTTGGATAGCCATATTACATAGCGCTTCAATAATGTAGGGGAATGAATATTGTCCTATAGTATTCCTCCTTATGATGTAAAAACCCATATTTGAGCATCTACGTCGTCCAGGGGCTTGGACAGACTGGAGACTGCTTCTTACCTTCAGTTGCTTGGCACTGCTCAGAGACAGGGATGACTGCATAGCTCTTCTAAAATGTTAGTATCGCTTTTTTGATGGCCCGGGAGGATTTAACGCTGAAGGGTCCTATTCAGAAGTAGGGACCCCGCAGAGTTAATCCTCCTGGGCCGCTTACTGTTTTCAGAGCCTCGGGTGCACTGAAAACCGTAAGTCTTGCTACATCTGTAATTGAATAAGTGTTCTCAGAGTTTGTTCATTCGTGTGCTGTAGGTCCAAAACACCCGATATTGTACTGTAACTGCTCCACGTCTGTCGTTGGGGTATAACCTCTGTCTGAGTTACACATACCTCAGCCTACACTTGTTTAATAGCTGGAAGCAAAACCCTGATTTGGTTGATGGAAGCTAAGCACCGGATGGGAAGTGTGAGGACTGACCAGGTGAAAATAATCTATGGGACAATCAATGTTACTTTTATTAAAAAAAGTCTTTGTACAAAAAGGCCTAAGAGGGTCCAAAGAAATCCTGCAATATGCACTCGCTGTGGATTTATCAATAATGACCATATGAGTCCTAGAGATATATCGCAATCACTAATAGTGATAGAATGAACAACTAATACACACCCTCCTATGCAGTTCATGTATGGATTGAGACGAAAAATAATAGTTTTATTAAACCATCATATTAAAAATGCATGTGATTTATATACAGTGAATGATTAAAAAATCCTCCATGGTGGGGGGTGGTGGCCAGCTAGAGCCATGTGTGATAGTAACCTGATAAGCATACAAATCAACACTTATAGGTAATGGTCACAAGGTTTGTGGGATAAACGGCAGACTCTGCTGATGAAATGGATAGGAATATCAATCCCCTAACTGGCCTAACAGAATCCCAGACCCCATTTATCTAACATATCACACCTGTGACCAGAAGATGACCAAATTGTGTATGCAAATCAGTGTTATTGCTGCTTCTAATAGCATGTAGCATATATATATATATATATATATATATATATATATATATATATATATAAGTGACACTGTGTGCTCATTTGCATGTCATTTCCCAGAATCCCTTGCTGCAGTGGAAGTGCTGTATGCTGGGTGATAATGGGGAAAGACGGGGTTGCAGACCTACCTAAGACATGCAGATGAGCATACAGTTATATTTGCATATATATATATATATATATATATATATATATATATATATATATATATATATATATATATATATATATATATATATATATATATATATATATATATATATATATATATATATATATATATATATATATATATATATATATATATATACATATATATATATATATACACACACACACACACACACACACACACACACACACACACGAGTGGGTGTATCCTGTTTACACATACATTCATATAGTATCAGTTAGTAACAATCAGAGGGTAGATACAGTAACCCACTCCAATCCTAGCCTCAATACAATTTGGTTAGACAACCTGGATGGCCAATTGTGAGCATGTATAATGTGTGTGTGTTACAACTCTCAATCAAAAGGGCATACTACATAACCACGTAAATGAACATTGTGTCATATAAATGAAAGTGTCTACTATGGCAGCGGTGCGCAAACTGTGGGGCGCGACCCCCAGGGGGGGCGCGACACTGCCGACGGGGGGCGCGGGGTTTACAGAGGCCCCGCGCGCTTCCCGAAGGCACTTAAATTAAGTGCCGGGGGAGCTGCAGGGCCTCTGTAAACCTAACTTACCGTGGCTCCGGCGGCTTCCTCCCTGTGTCGCCATGGCAACGCGGCGTCAAAATGACGCTGCGAGGTCATGTGACGTCATGTTGCTATGGCAACGTGACGTCATTACGCCAGAGCGCGGGTAAGTTGGGGTTGGGAGGGGGGCGCGGGAGTGAGGGGACAGCCGGCAGGGGGGCGCAGGGAAAAAAGTTTGCGCCCCCCTGTACTATGGTACCCCCGCTCCTGTGTGAAAAGGAGCTGCACTGAGACACAAAATGACAATGTAGCATGGGGCTAAAATGCCAAGTAGCCGCTATACTGACCGTACGGAGTAAAGCTCAGGTCGCCACTCCCCTGGACGTCATCGTCGTGACGTCTAACAATTCCCCAACGCTGTTTCGCGTGACGCACACGCTTGCTCAGGGGGAGGAGGATCGTGATCCTTGCATGAACTGCATAGGAGGCTGTGTATGAGTTAGTTAATTCTATCACTATTGGGGATCAAGATATATCTCTAGGACTCATATATGGTCATTATTGATAAATCCACAGCGAGTGCACATTGTAGAATGTTATTGGACCCTCCATTTTTTTTTTTATTTTTTTTTTTTTAAATGCTCAATGTTTCCTACTTGCACCCTGAACTAAGTATCCTGGCAATTATATTATATATATTGATTATACTAGGTTGAGCGGCATAGGTTATCGCTTTGGTATAAAAAAGTATTTGTGCAACTTTGGAGATTTTATTAACTACACTAGATCAGGGTAAAAACAAGAGCGCCATCAGTTAGCGGGCAGTGTCATCTTGCTCACAAAACAAATGGTGCACGCTTCAATTAGGTGTAATTTAAGTGATTTAAAACAGATAAATTAAAGTACAATGTGAAGTAGCTATTTGCAGGACTTTTTCTTTTTCTTTTGATAGATTTTTCATGACCACGCAAAGTACACTTATAAAGCCACGCCGTGTGGTTGATGGGATTCCTCCGATCTCCGCGCATTATGTTGAGGGAAGGCAAACCAAAAACTTCAAGATTTATTAAATGGCACAAGCATTTTGCTTATCCTACAGTTGTCCACATACAAGTGACAAGATGTCACTTGTGTGGGCATATTTGCTTGCACAATTCAATGAATCTGATCATGAAGCACCTTCAGCTACATACAATGTTACACATGGCTGGCCTAATCACTGTCTTGACAAAGGGGGAAACTTAGTGACCGTTTGAAACTGTTTTACTCCGCATTTTAACATAAAAGCAAGTTGTTTTTTTTTGCTGTCTTTGGCCTTTTTGTCCCCTATCTCGTTTGGGCTCTCGTTAAATGATTTTATTCTCACGTCTTGTACCACTTACGTCTATTAGCCATCTTTTCTTGCTCTGTATTCAATATTGGAGAAGTCAATATGACCCTATTGGCTGCAGTAGCTCTCTATAGCAAAAGGGGGAGGGGGAAATTTTTTTTTATACCAATTGCCAATATAAGCATTTTATTTTTCAAATGTGTTTCTTTGTAGGTGGCAGGGGAGAGAGAATGCATGTTCAAATGAACACACACATTCTTGCGGCTTCTGCTCCCTACTGTTTTAATTATGGCATGTTGTTTTTTTCATTTAATTCCCCCCCCCTTCCTCAGCGCATTCTTTTTTCTCCCCTGTATTATGTTCTCTCATATCCTAACTGCCCTATATTAAACTGGTGAGCAGCCTCTGTTACAGCTGACATAGCTCAGAGAAGATTGTAAGGCCGCGCTCAGTGCCGGCGACGCAACGTCGCCCGAAAACAAATGCATTGTCGCCACCGCGTGCGCTTATAGTAAGCGCGACTAAGCGACGGGGATGCGTTGCGACGCGATTTTTTGAAGCCGCGAATATTTGATTTTTCAGGCGCTGTCGCCTCGTGACAGCCTCTGAACCAATGAATGGCCTGGTCGCCCGCGCCGCCGCCGCAAAGAGAAATTCAACTTTCGCTAGCGGCTACGGGTGACGTCGCGGTCACAATATGCGCGGCCTAATTCCTTAAAGCAGCAGCACGGGTTGGCTTAATGTTTCTTTGTTACATGTTTGAAGCAGGGAGTGTCTGGAGCTGAATTGTGTGCATTTCAGCACCGGGCCCCCCTGTTTCCACAGATACTTGGCTCCGCAGTGGTATCTTTGCAAGGAGAGAAACGGTTCCTTAATCTAATGGCAGGGTTTAAATGTCACACAGGCCAATAGGAAGCCGTGACGTCATCCGGCGCAGCTTTGTATTGGCCCGCATGACCTGGACCTCTACGCTGCAGAGATGCCAGCACGCTCTACGGAGGCAAGTGTCTCTGGAAGCAGGAGGTCCCCAGAGCTGAAATGAACACAGTGCAGCTCCGGAGACCCCCTGCTTCAATCCTGTAAAACAAATAACTAAAGTTAATCCGTACTGCTGCTTCAAAGACGCAATATATTTTGTGCGTGTAAAAGATGGTGTTTGAAAATATTTAACAAAGGGGGGATTTCGCTTGTCAAAACTTGAGCTGTGTAAGAAAATGTTCATGTGTTACTGGCTTTCAACCCGTTCTGTGCTACCAAGCTCCGATTAATGCCTAGTCACAGTGAGTCACAGGGCAGCTCTCTAATACCTGCAAGAGTATTTCATCAGAGCCCAAACCAAAAATGCTCTGCTTACATATTAAGCGTCATGTACTCGGTAAACAGACTCTGGCACTTAAATACAGAAAAGCATCAACAAAACATTGGACATGTTACAAGTTTTTACTGATTTAGGTCATTGAAGTTTTAGTCGTAACACTTGTGCCTCATTTGTTAAACGCCCATGTAAATGTCATCCTGCTCTGTTAATGCATTGTTTCACTGGTTAAGGAAAGGCTGTTTGTTGTTGGTTTGCTCTAGTGAAGGGTAGGGATTACTAGATACAGATAAAACAGCCTTGTATTTTAGGATACAGAAGATGGTGTGATATTAATTAAAGTATAGTTATCTGAAACTAGGTTCTGGTGGTGAATACTACTGAAAAATATTGATCATGTAATTGGTATATTTTGAGTAATCTCAATATGACTAATCTGATATGTTTTTGCAAACTGCCCAAGTCTACAGTTACTGGAATCATTTGCATTTTCTTGTAAAACGTAGCACTTATTTATAGACTCTCAATATGACACCCTTGTGGATTTTCACAGGGTTTTTACTGCTGTGAAAGTTTTTTTTTTTTTTTTAAATGCTACAGTCAATTAAAAGTATTGTTGACGTTCTTTACGGATAAAAGTCCTGTAGATTGTGTAATGTTAACTTTTAGTCCATAAGTCTTTAATATTTATTTCATGTGGTTTGTAAGGGATGCCTAAGAAAAAGGGAGGGGGGAGGAGATGAGACTTTAGTTTGTTGCATTATCGCATTGATTGCTACAGGCACTGATTAGAAAAGCAATAGGTCCATCTGATAGTGCAGGAGTTGAGCAATGTGGAAATAAGTCTGGGGTAAAGAATCACAAAGCTAATAACCATTTCAAGGGGATCTGCTTGTGATTCCATACAGTACGTGATTCAAATGTTGTTTTAAGAATAAGTGGTTAACATGTAATTGGCGTATCTTATTCGTTTTATTCCTCGACTGCAAGATACTGCTCCTAAAAGCAACCTATTTATTTTAAGATAACTGCTATGTAAGCAATACAAAGTATTACTGGGGACTTTTTTAAAGACAAACAAAACAAAACAAAAAACAGGATCTTTTTTTTATCTATCCTGTTACAGATATCCTAAAAAAAATATTTATTTATTTACACTTTGCCACTTGATATTGAACCTCCGTGTTTGGACACAATTTCTTAAAATTAAATTCACATGTACGGCGTGTACATAATTATCTCATTTTGTTTTTTCCATGTTACAACCATAGCAAACCTGGAATACGAGTTTATACCTATATGCACACTCTGTACATCATATAGTACATGTGGTTTTTACCTTTTTGAAAGTTTACACTAGTTTGTATGTTTGATTTTGTATTTAGTATCTTGTTAGTTTCAACCCCTGCCCTGAGTCCAAATCGGAAACCAATATATTGAGTAGGTTAACAAAAAAGGAACAAATGAATGTAGAACCTACCAAGATGATAACCTGAATATCAATAATCCTTTTATACAGCCGATGCTCTAACCCAGGGGTGGGCACCCCAGCAGGTCTGTTTTTTCAGGATATCCCTGCTTCCACACTGGGGGCTCAGTTGAAGACCTGTTAGGGGCCCTTGAGGACTGGCGGTGCCCACCCGTGCTCTGACAAACCTGGTTCGATATGTTAATGCCTCATCTCAGAGTGTCGTGCATGCAATGCATCCTCTGTTATGAATACACTATTTTGTCAGAACTCAATTGTATACTGCTTCTAGAAAGACCTGTTTCTACTGAATAAAAATCCATTTGGGCTAAAACACAATAGCACATTAGTTATAATTAACGCATCAATCCCCCTACTCGTTTTCTCATTGCATATCATTTTTTTACATTATACAATATTTTATCTGGTGAGTTCTCCAGTGCTGAACTGCACCCGATTCCCGAGATACTGGTTTAGTTGCGGTCTTACAGCTCTTCCCTGGGAAATCAAAATGGCTGATTGGTCCTGTGGGTCCCACTGGACCAATAGGGGTGATGAGGTTGCAGCTTCCTTATTGGATGACTGTTTAAATGTCCCTGAAGTAGCATCAGCAGCTAAAGTGGTAAGAATCCCCGGAGCTAAAAGTTGTGCAGTTGAGACCCAGAGAACCCATTGGTCCGAATGTGGTTTAAAAAAAAGTGTAATATTAGAATTTCTGCTTTAGTGTTTTATTTTACTATTATGTTCGATTTTCCTCCCCCGAACATTTAGGGCATTGGGTTGCACACTTTCTTATGGTTCCAAATAAAAATCAAAAGTTGTTTTGTAAATTCTGGATTTGTTGCTGTAGTCATTGCTTCTGTGGAGCCAGCTAAGCAGGGAAAGTGCAGGTATACTGTGTGCTTATTTAATGTTTGTTCTGCTGACAAATCGGAAGTGAGTTTATGAGCACTTTGGGTGTGAGCTGCAGATCTGTGTGTACACACAATTTCTCTACACACTCATACATTTATTTTTGGCTTACATTATTTATTGAAGTATTTTGAGATGTAACCCAGTGGCTTGCAGCTCATTGGAACTGAATGATTTTTCAGAGAAGCTTTTATTGTGGGGTTTAGTACATCACTGATTATGACAATCCCCTTCAATGCAGCACCCTTTAGTAGAATCACTGTAATACCTAAACAACATATGTAGACATTTATTTTATACAATAAACGTTGTGGTGTTGAGACACTTGTGATATATTACACGATTTTGATAGAATTTCCATTTTTGTCCCCAGAGCCAAGTGATAACTTAAGAGAGATTCTACAAAATGTGGCCAAACTGCATGGGGTTTCTAACATGCGGAAGCTGGGCCATCTGAACAATTTTATTAAGGTAAGCATCTCATTTTGTTTAATATCTGGGCAATTTTATTAAGGGAAGCATCTCATCTTGTTTAATATCTGGGCAATTTTTTTTTTTTTTTAATGTTTCGAAAGCATGGACTTGAAGTATTCATTGTAACTTTTACATTTTCATTAAAGTGCGAAACGTTTTCTATCAAATGCATGATAAAAGTGCAGGATGTGGCCGACAAAATTATGATTTACATTGAAGTGCTTTGTTATTCAATCAGCATTTCTCAATGTTTTCCTCATCATTGACCACTTAAAGCGGCACTTTAGTAGTTATAGGGTTTGTCACGAACGGCACACCTGTGAGCACATGACTTGTATATTTGAAAAGGGTCAATATACACAGTGAACCAGCTGATTCACCTTTAACCTGCAAGGTCCTTAAAATGTGTAATATCTATCCATACTCCGTCACAATATATATCTTGCTGCCACCACCAAAGTGCCATCAAAAATGTATTTGCAGGAATCTTTGGGCCCTGTTTACCAAAGAAAATATGCACTTAACACACATCTGTTGTAGCAAAATATGTCAGAAAAAAGTAGTTTGCGCTCTAAAGTGTGCAACAGTTCAATCATATACACACACATACATATACACACACATACATATAGACACACATACATATAGACACACACATACACACACATACATTTTAGCGGCGGCAGCAGTGCAAAATCATTATTTTCCTAATTTTCTCCCTCGTCGGCCCGCTCCACGGTCACTGCCGTGTGCGCGCGGCACCATTATAGAAAGGCTGACTAATCACAGCCATTTAGAAGTGCCCGCGCAGCCACTATATAACAGCCCTTATGCTGCAACAGTCCTTTTATAATGCTTACAACCGTTTTCTCATTTAGATTGTGTTTGTTTCCTTTGATAGTGGTTTTATCTGAACATAAATCTCTTTAACATACACAGCTAGCTAGTATTTTCCCACTTCAATGATAAGTTCTTCACCAGTAAGAAGTGCCTTGAAGTAAATTAGAAGGTTAATCTGGATTCAGATGTTATAAATCATTACATTATAAGCCCCCAGTGGTAGAAAAGAAGCCAGAATATGATGGCTCCTAGTATGACACATACCATTTTAGCCAGTCTGATCTTTCCTATATTGTGGACCATATAAGTCGAACGTTATTTGAACCAGTTTGCACTGCTTAATCCTTGATTAATTTGACTTCTTTTTTTTAATATATAGTTTGAATTGAGGGAGTCTCTTGGTGTAGGTCCTTTACTGTGTTATGACTACCAGTCCCCAGCCCCTGTTCAGTACTTTCATCGTCCTAGCATTTTCACATGCTTTCTGTGGACAATCTTTGACCAATGAGGTAGGAAGCTGCCCAGTGGTTATCGTGGGAGAGGGCAGATATTCTTGCACAGTATTTTTAAGTGGCAGTGTTCACCACTGCATGGCAAAAAGAAGCTACCTCAGTGAACAGTTTGCAGAAAAGAGCACAAGTGTAATTGTGGCACCTTTTTAGATTAAATGAGTTGCATAGTCAGTCATAACGACCTGTACTAAGTGTGTATTTCATTCTTACACTGTGCTGAAGTTTTAACTTCCCAGTTCAGATGTTTGTAGCAGTTTTTGTTATATGTAATAGTGTCCTAATTATGTTATACAGTAATCATGTAATGTGTGTGGGACATGCTGCTGCTTCAGTTTCCAAGAAATGCATCCTTCATTCCCATGATAACCTTTGAGTTGCTAGTTTCTGAGTTCCTGACTCTCTTCCTGTGTGTGGTCTTTGTGGTAATGCAAGATAATATTGTCCTATACCGAGACATCACTTAGTCATTTAAAGATTTCTGTGCAGCCCCAACTCTAAACAGAAAAAAGCTGAAGCGCTCGCTTCAGTTTTTAAAATTACCTCTGTTGGTTTATTTTGGATATTTTCAGAGTTATAGATTAATAATGGAATAAAAGTCAAACCTCTAAATTAGAATGGTATCAAACATACAGCTACAAATTCCAGAGTCCACTGCTGTAATATTGGGGACTCTGCAGCCACATGTAAGAAACAAATAACCTTATTTCAGAATTCAGGGATGGGTAAAATGTATGTTTTTGTTTATTTTCTTAACCTTTTCGTAGATGGAAAGTGTGTGTCACCCAAATGACACAGAGCTCCCAGCATTGTGACCATATGATCTCTTGTGTAGCCATCACATGGTCGCAACCCACACTGTGACGTTGCAAACTGAAAAATAAAAGTCCTGTTGCGTTTCAATCCTGTGCAGACCTCCATGTCTCCATGATACCCTGGATAAGGCAAACTGTTAAACCGTCCTCTCCTTTTGCCCATAATGGGAGGTCCTCATCAAATGAAAGTGAGGTTTGAGGGAGCAGAGCAAACCCCCAATTACATTAAATAATTTGTTTTAGGCTGACTAAGGTTTCCTAATTGGTAATTGTTTAATTTGTCATACTGCCGCCTTCTGTAAGTTCCAATGTAATTTTTTTTTAAAAAAAGTATGTTCGCTCTGCTCCCTCAAACCTATCTTTTTGTCCGATTGATCGCATCCAAGATTAGTAAAAAAAAAATATATAATGTATGAAGGGCCACAATTCACACGCATGGACGTCAAGACGGAAGATATCCTAGGAGGCAACGAGCAAGAGAAGCCTACACAGTGGACCCGGATGGTGCCTTTTTTGTCTGGCAGGGACAGGAACCTAATGATGAACACTTCTTTGCTCTCTGACTGGAGTTTCTATCCTTCACGCTATACCGTATCGCGTTGTACTGGAGCAGTTAATTTCTTTTGTTTTTATCCAAGTGAGGATTCTGGGCTTTAATGATCTTGTTCTATTTTTTTATTTTAGTATAAATGCTGTGTCCCCTAGAGGAATGTTGTGTTCAGAAACCCGCATTTAAAAAAAAGCATAGCTACAGCAAGAAGTATATGGACTAATTTTGTTTAAAATGTGTGCGCCTGTCCGCCCTTTCCCCCCCCCCCCCTTTCATCCTCCCATCTTACTTTTGGTCATCGTCGTGGCCTTTCTAACTTTCCTTGGAGTACAATAAAGTACCATCCTTCTCCAACAATGGTGATTTATTCTTGCAATATGTCCAAACCACTGCCATTTTCTTTTCTGTACCCTTATAATGTCAGACTTTTGGTTTCAAAGCCATTCTTTCTTCCTGTCTCTTCGGGTAATGCCCAGCATACATCTCTCCATACTTTGTCTGACGCTTCTGAATTACCTTTGCATTTAGGGTCCATGGTTCACATCAATATGTCAGCATGAGCAGAATACACTGGTTGAAAACTTTCCTCTTGACGCAGTGGAAGGTTCCCTTGGTAGATTTTCTTCTAAATATGCTCCACCCCATCTGCATTCTTCTGTTGATTTCATGCAAAAGGTTCCCGTCCATTCTTACTTGAGGACCAAGATACACACTTTTTGAATTCTTCTAGTTGTATTCAATTTATTTTGATCTTCGCAGAGTTGATACATTTGTTGAATATCACTTTGGTTTCACGGAGATTCATATGGAGGACAATTTTCTTGTTTTGGGCAAGGTCTCAGATTTGTTCATTTATTCGTTTATTTTGATTTCTTTTTTCTTCCCAATCTAATGTCTTGGACAATTCAGGTGTTGCTGTGAAAAGCTTTGGTGACATGGTGTCTTCTGGCAGGAACTCACTTGATGAACATTTTCTTGCTCGTATCTTCATGTAATCTAAGGCCGTGACTATACCAAAATCGGCCGGCGACTCAAAAACAAAATGCAGAAATCCAATTAAAACGAACATACTGCCTGCAACTCGCACGCAGCGCCAAATTGCAAAGCGGCAGACTGGGGAGTAGACAGGAGATTTTGTTTTTCAGTAGCGACTGCCGTGTCACGTGAGCGGTTCAGCCAATGAGGGCGAACCGCTCACGGCCACACCTCCGCCACGCCTCCCTGTCTGCTCGTTTTGTCTCCTGCCTGCAGCTCAACATGCTGCTAGGCGGCATTGCGAGGATGATGTCACCGTATCACACTGCCGCCCCGTCGGAGCAGGTATAATCACGGCCTAATCTTCCGAATCATAAATTGCTGCTTCATCTTTAAACTTTTGTTATCTTTGATGGTCTTCTTCACCATATCACAGTTACATTTTCTTACGTTGTTTGCGGAATATCTTGCACAGCTCTGCATATTCAATTTTAGTTTTTGCTTCATTTCTTGTCTCATAAGTAATTGCTTTGTCCCATCACATATTTTCTTATCCTGTTTTTTGTTAGCGATTTCTCCAGTTTTTTTTCTACGCTTTCAACTACAATCTTCATAAGATTTTTCAGTTCTAGTTGAAATAATCTGTGCTGTTCTTGAGGTTATTAATGTTATTTTTTAAATCCGTTTTCTTCTTGCCATCTTCCCATTGCGATGTAATTTGCTGCAAACCAACCCATTATCACTCCTTGTGTCAAAACGGTTAAGTACTGTGCATGCTTCAGTCGCATGTTTCTTTTTAACTAGGATATAGTTAAGTTCATTCTTGATTTTTATTGGTTCCACTTCATGTCCATTTTCTATTTGGATTCTTCTTAAAGCATGAATTCATGATGTTGAAGTTTTCACATTCTGCAAATTCTACCAATCTCTCCATGTTCATTCCTGTTACCGTAATCATACTTACCAACTGATGCTTCGTCTTCAGGGTGAATGTGTTTTCACCTTACCTTAACGGTGGGGTTCCCTTCAAGCACATCCCTGGTGTCCAGGACTGCAATTCCAGATGTCAGTTTGGCTTCACGGTCATGAATATAGTTGCAGCTTTCTATTCGTTGACAAAATGAGCCTGGATCCTGTTGCCATTTTGTGACAGACAGACACGTTATTTTGTCAGCATCACAAGTACTGGGGCTGGGGGGGAAGGGTTGCCAGAGGCAGTGCGTATTACTGCTTAGTCATGACAAGCACCCAGTGCCTGCTGTATAATGCAGCTTTTAAATCCAAGCCCGAATCAAAGAAGTGCATGGGCAGCACACCTTGGCCTTTCGCGTATCACTGCGAGGTTGGTTGCTGGCCTTGATTGTGCAGCTGGTCGTGGACCTGGTCTTCACTAAAATAAAATCTCTCTCAATTTCCCCCTTTCTTCTCTGACCATCTCATTTTCTCTGTCCTTCCCTTCGCCACCTCCATCTACCCCTTGTTTCTGCAGAGTCTGCGAGCCATTAACCTACTGGCTCGTTGTGCTCCTCTCTACTCAATCTGCTCCGCTACAGACTGACATCTTGGTCATGAACTACAACTCTGCTCTATCCTCCTTGATCTACAGTACATGCCCCACTTTTACTCTGCCATTCTTGCCCTTCTAACCCCAGACCCTTGCTAAACTGCCATACACGTGTTCTCTGCTCCTGTACTCTGAACGTCTCTGGAGGTAATCTCACACTCTCGCAGACTTCCTTTCAATACAAATTGGTCCTATCCTGTCTCAATTCTGCCTTCTCCCAGGTTAAACAAACCTACTTTTCACTAATCAACATGCAAATTCTAATCCATGCTGCCTCTTCTCCATATGTGACTCTCTGCTCAGACCACCGTTTTTCACCTGTTTTTCTTCCTCCATTACACCTCAGGACTATTTCGAGACACAGGTGGATTCTATTCATCAAGGCATCCCCTCTGTATCCTCTTCGTATTCTAGACCTCCTCTTCCTATCTCTTCCTGCCTTCATTTACCCTTTTTCCTTTGTCACAGAAGTGGAAGCACGTTGTACCCCTTCTCAAGAACGGCAAGCTTGGCTACCCGTCTCTCATTATCAACCTTTTTTCCTTCCAGCCTTTTGCCTCAACATCTAGAACGCCTTGTATTCTCTCGCTTGCTCCACTTGGATCGTAAGCTCTTTGGGGGAGAGATTCCTTTTCCTAATGTTTTATGTCTGAAGCGCTTATTCCATTTATGTGTAATATTATGTTGCATGTATTACTGCTGTGAAGCACTATATACATGGATGGAGCTATATAAATACATACATACTGCTGAGTTTCACTATTAACTCTGATCATTTTCAGTCTCATAGATATAATATATGATATGTGATAATGCGTTTGAGGTATGTCAGATTTGGGGGTCTTACTCGCGTGAATACACTCGTATTACAAAAATATCTAAAAATACATATACAGACCATTTTTGTCTGCCATTCATCCGGTGGCTGCACCCTTTTTAATATTTTTGCACGGGGGATATTATATAAGATACATGAAGGATGATATCAGTAGTGTGCCCTGTTAGTGCTAGTCACGGTTTATTTATCTACTGCGGAAGTGTCCTGTGTATAAATGCAAACACTGCTGTTGTGCTGATGCTTTTACATTGTCATAAAACTGAGATAATGGCAATAAACCTATGAACATAGCTTTACATTGCGGAGGGAGAATGGTTTCTTCAACTCTTTCATTGCAGAAGATGTATAAAAGCATTTAAAGCAGCAGTCCACACTGACTTTAAAAAAAAACAAAACAAAAAACATTTTTTAAAGAGCCAGACATACTCTAAGGGGAAAGAGGCAAAACATTGAGTTACAGAAGCAATCCCCTGCTCAACTCTAGTTCTCAAGCCGCCACCCCCCCCCCCCCCCCCCCCCCAACAGTTCAGGTTTTCAGGTTATCCCAGCTTTAGCACAGGTGGCTCAATCAGAGGCTCAGTCGAAGACTATACTAGACACCTCTTTCATTGACCTTGACTCGTTGCAGACGCAGTTACAGACAGGATGGCGTTCTGGTAAGCTCTTACCACTTGGATCGTAAGCTCTTCGGGGTAGGGATTCTTTTTCCTAATGTTTCATGTCTGAAGCACTTATTCCCTTTGTGTTGTACTATTATGTTACATGTATTACTGCTGTGAAGCACAGTCGAAGACTGAGCCACCTGTGCTGAAGCAGGGACTGATTGAGCCACCTGTGCTGAAGCAGGGACTGATTGAGCCACCCGTGCTGAAGCATGCATAAATACATGTTGGCTAGCTTGTGGTTGCAGTGAATTTATCCCAGCCCTGAAAGGCTTAATAAAAAAATATTTAAGTTTATTATTAAATGGGTAAAACACAAGATGATCAGGTCTGGGGAACTCCAGTCCTCAATGTCCACCAACAGGTCAGGTTTTTGGGATATCCCAGCTTCAGCATAGGTGGCTCAATCAGTGGCTCAGTGTTTGACAGAGCCACCTGTGCTGAAGCAGCGATATCCTGAAAACCTGACCTGTTGGTGGCCCTTGAGGACTGGAGTTGGCTGCCCCTGTGATAGATGCTCGGGAAAAGTTGAAATACCAGTGAAGTCAGCAGTTTTCATAGCAAAGGCTTAGTCATTTCTGAAGTGATTACAGCATTCCATCCTGATGAGAGATTTAGTTTAGCTATTGATGCATCCCTTGGCATTTGGGCTGAGATTCACGAAGCACTGGTGTTGGGTTATCACACTGATTTGAATGGCGGTTAACGCTGAATCGAGGTGCGATATCCCACATCGGTGCTTAGTGATTTTACCAGTTTATATCTTTGAGCTTTCTCTTTTTTTGCACTATAGGAGGACCCGGGCATTACCACACGTGACCGCTCTTGGAGTGATCACGTGACGTAGCTGTCCTCCACATTCAGGGATTGGAAGTGAAAGGGGTGCTGCTCCTGTTTTGGATCGGACTTGTTGCTCCCATCAGAGCGGTCACCCCGATCACCCCATAGAGAACAAGCATTTTCTCATTGCGTATGTGCTATGTCATAAGGCTACTGAAAAAGTAAATGGATTAGTTCTGTCAAGTCGCATTCTCCCTTATTTCATGTGTTCTGAAAAGATCGGGATTCTTTAAAATAATCTACCTTGGCTCTTCTAAGACTTTTCTTGTCATTTAATGCTCAACAGACCCTTATTTAATCAAGGTGTCATTCCTGTTATAGTACATTGTGCTTTGTGATCAGCCAAGAGGTCAGACTGCTTTTCAAGATGACGTAGCAACCTTGAAAAATAAAATAAACGTTCTGTTAAACATATTTAATGCCCTGTGTGTTTTGTCAATCATTTTAGTTCAAAGCAATTGCCTGGAGAGGTAAAATAACACATTCCTTTTCAACCACAAAAGGGTTTTCAAGTAGGTGATACAAGCAGACAACAGAGCAAAGATTTTTTTTTTTTTTTTTTTTTTTAATGCACTGTACATGGAGGATTTAAAGCTGCAATAATAGTAAAATTGTACATTGCAACCCTTAAATGAACATGTCTTGCGTGTGGGACATATAAAAAGTGTCACCTGTGAAGTAGCTTTCATAAAACAAAATATTTGTTTTAATGTAACTTTGCTATGAGCATGTGCCGTCATATTCTTTTATATTACAACTGTTTAGTCTTTTTTAAGGCTGCAGTGTCATTGGTTAAGTTAGGCTGCGCTTATAGTGCCTTGCGACGGTGACACGTCGCTCCGAATCAAATACATTGACTCCATCGCATTACTTTGACTCCATTTATTGACACGAGAGACCGCGGCCCGCCCCCTTTCGTGATGTCGCTGGCGACAGTAACGGAAAATCGAATAACTTTCGCTGGTGGCGACGGGTGACGTCATCGGTCACGTCGCTTTCGCCAGCACTATAAGCGCGGCCTAACAAAGGAAGAGAGTCATGGGCCAACATCCCCAGTCGCAGCCTGATCTGCATTGGTTGTGCTGCTGCAGTGAACACTCCCGGCCTGCAGGGGATTGTCCGATGCAGGTTCAATCACTGCCAAGTACAGGAAACCTCATGCTATATAACTCATTGAGGCTCAGGTACTACTGGACCGTCGCAAATGCAGGGAGTACTTAAAATGTATTTGTGCATTTATTGGGTCCTTTCTGACTAAGCCCCACCCTGGTTGCACTACTGCAAAGGGTTTAATAGCTCCCCACAATTGGTGCTATGGTATTAGGATAGGTTTAATTAAGTAATAATCCCTGAAGAACAGGACATTACTGGCCAATAATGCACTGGCTGGAAGAGCTCAAGGCCCGAGGTGAAGCCGCCCACACACAGCCCCCTGTAAACCCACAAAACTGCAGACACACACTGCAGTCCTCCTCCACCCACTGACACACACACACACACACACACACACACACACACACACACACACACACACACACACACACACAGTGCAGCCCCTCTACACCCACAAAACACACTGCAGACCCACACACACACCAACAAAAGACTGCTGCCCCCTCTACATCCACAAAACACACAGCATCAGGTGCCCTCTACAACCACTGCAGCCCCCTGTAAACCCACACACTGCAGACACACACAAAACACTCTGCACCCCTCCACCACCCACAACAGACACCAGCAGCCCCCCTGTAAACCAACACACCGCAGACACACCAACAAAACACTCTGCACTCCTCTACCCACAAAACACACACACACACTTAAGACACACACACTGCAGCCCCCCCTCTACACCCACAAAACACACAACGCAGACACTCCAACAAAACAGACTGCTGCCCCCTCTACACCCACAAGACACACGCCAACAGAAGACACACACATCAATAAAACACTCTGCTTGCCCCCTTTACACCCACAAAACACGCAACAGACACACAAACCTTTCCCCTCACTCTCCTGTGCGGAGCTCTCTGCAGGCAGGGTGGGGGAGGAGTCGGTGCCTTGCTGGTGCCTCCTGTTCAATCACCTTCCCAGTCTGAGGCCATATCCCCGCTGCTTGCTGCAGTGCCCGCTGTGGCGGGTGTTGCGTGTACAAAAGCCACCCCTCAACGGGACCGGGACCACTGCAAGTTTTTCCTGTAGTCAAGAAAATTGTGAGCAATTTTAGCGACGGAGCGCTAGGCCACTCCCCCCCTGTCTTTCACCCTGCAGACAGCGGGGCCGTAGCCTGAGAGCTGATCTCACTCTTTGCGAATGAGAACTGAACACTGATTGGCTGAAAAACTTAGCATGGTGCCAACAATTTCGGGCCATTACTGATTGGTTAAAATTCCAGCCATTATCCAATCAGAGCAGGGATTTCAATAATGGCCGGAATTTACCAGCTTTAGCCTATAATGTAAATTAACGTATTCTGAAAAAAATAATAAAAAGAAAATATATATAACAAAAAGCAGCAGCCAGCACTCCAAGCAACAAATGTAAAGTCAAGGTGCATGCTTCATAGAAATCAATATGAATAGAATGGAGGTTTATTTTTTGAAGCCACTTGGACCACTGTTTATAAACACGAACGCAGTTTGGATGAGTTTGTGGTTCTGAATAAGAGATATATACATCGGTGGTCCCTAATTCCAGCAGGGAAACTGTTAAATCGGATTCACAACTCTAAAGATAGATTGGTTTCTGTTTTGAGAGGTTTAGCAATGGCAACGGACATTGAAAGAAGAAATTTCTCCCCCCACCCCAAATGCAGTGAGAACCTGTTAAAAGTTGTTGATACACATTCTGATGTACCCCTGCAGAAATAGCTTTCTCATGAGATGCAGGGACTTTTGAACAGTGTTTAATCTCATGCTGGTCTGATTTATCTTGTGATTAGAATGAATGCTGATGTCTGATGACATTGGCATGAAAGCCAAACAAAATATAACAAAAGGAAACCGACCTTCCAATGTGGAATAAAAGGATTCTCAAAAGCCATCAACTGTGAATACAACCAGACTTCTCTGATTTGTATAATTTCCAGTTTGGCTATGGATCAGAAAAAAACTGTATTTCCAATTTAGATTCCATTCTGATGACCGACACGCAGGGAACTCGCTTTTATGAATGTTATGGAGTTTGTCTCAGCTGCAGAACAATTACTTCTGTTTATACATTCTTCATTTCATTCATGCTTCGACAAGAGGGAGGGTAAATGCTTAGTCACAAGATTTTGTCGACACGTGACTTTAATTCTTGTTCTGTTTACAGTACAGAGCTTTATTAGCTGTATTGGATAGCCAATAATACATGTAAAGGAGAGATGATGCTCAAATGCCTGGTCCTATCCCAAAATATAGTCCATTCATGAAAGGGAAAGAGCACACTGGGTATATCATTAATGTAGTAATAATTCAAATGTACTTAAACCTAAAGAGGGGCTCTAGAGCACCCTGAAGGTGAGGGATTGGCATACAGAAAAACCTCCCCCCTCCTCATTGGGTTGGCCCTAGGTATGAGTACTCACTAGTCCCCAGCAGCTCTCCCCAAAGCGTGCAGCTGTGTCCAAGTCCAGAGAAATCCAATGCAATGTGTGTGCAGCGCACAGCAAGAGAGAGAGAGAAGCAGGTCTGGCAGAAAAATAATCACTTTAATGGGAAGCCATAAAAATAGAGGGTTGCAGCCCTTCTACGCGTTTCGTGCAGGTTATGCACTTTGAAGGGCTGCAACCCTCTATTTTTATGGCTTTCCATTAAAGTGATTATTTTTCTGCCAGACCTACTTCTCTCTCTCTGTCTCTCCTTGTCTCTGTCTCTCTGTCTCTCTCTCTGTCTCTCCATCTCTGTCTCTCCGTCTCTCTCTCTCTCTGTCTGTCTCTCTGTCTGTCTGTCTCTCTGTCTGTCTGTCTCTCTGTCTCTCTGTCTGTCTGTCTCTGTCTGTCTCTGTCTGTCTGTCTGTCTCTCTCTCTGTCTGTCTGTCTCTCTCTCTGTCTCTCTCTCTGTCTCTCTCTCTGTCTCTCTCTCTGTCTCTCTCTCTGTCTCTCTCTCTGTCTCTCTCTCTGTCTCTCTCTCTGTCTCTCTCTCTGTCTCTCTCTCTGTCTCTCTCTCTGTCTCTGTGTGCGCTGCACACACATTGCATTGGATTTCTCTGGATAGCCAAGAAGTCTTTCTTTAGGGTTACCTCAAGTCTGTTGTGTTAATGTTTGGATTATCTCTGTATATTTTGGCATCCAAATAACTCGGTGGCAATTCCTCTGCCGCTCCCCCCAAGTGGCCTATGAGTTTACTCCTAAAAAATAATATTTCTATTTTTATGTTAAAATTATTATTTTTCTTTATCTGTCATCCGGGCCTCCTGTGCCATGGGTAACCTTTAGACTGCTCTGGGCTCTAAAGAGATCTCTAATTTAACCTCCCAGATACTTAATATTTCATACGGTTATAGCGCCTAAGCCAGGGCTGTCCAACTCTAGCCAAGGGCCACCAACAGGTCAGGTTTTAAGGGTATCCCTGCTTCAGCACAGGTGGCTCAGTCAAAGACTGGACTCCCAATTGTGCTGAAGGAGGGATATCCTGAAAACCTGACCTGTTGGTGGCCCTTGAGCACTGGCGTTGGCCACCCCTGGCATAAAGGAAGCATCAGATTTACAAATAAAAACATCATTGTAAAGGGCAAGAATACATTTCTTAAAAGAGAATGGTCGTCATCAGTGTGACTGCTGCTTTAAAGCAGCAAAACAGGAAAAATCCTATTTTTAAAAAAAAATCGGTTCTGTAGTATTAAATAATACGGTCTGCTTTTTAAAAAAAATCTCCTAATGCCATTTTTAATTTATTTTTTATAAATGTACTGATCATCCTTTGGTTGCTATTGCAATTATTTAGAAAGTAATATCCACTTCCTCTTTTGAAACACGTAGTAAAAAAGAAGGGAGAGGGAGTAGGAGGCATAATGCCTTTATTTGACCAAATAGTTGTTACACACCAGACACACACATCACCCACTGTCAAACACCACCCATAGATACACACACGCACACACACACCACCCATAGATGCACACACACACACACACCACCCATAGATACACACACCACCCATAGATGCACACACACACACACACACACCACCCATAGATACACACACACACACCACCTATAGATACACACACACCACCCATAGATACACACACACACACCACCCATAGATACACACACACCACCCATAGATACACACACACACACACCACCCATAGATACACACACACACACCACCCATAGATACACACACACACACACACCACCCATAGATACACACACATATACATTCACGCACCACCCACGCACACATAAACAGAAATGTTCTATTGATTTGTCTTCCCGTTTGTGTTTGGTGCATTCATCCTTTTGTCCATTGTTTGGTTTCACCTACATATCCTGTATTGGGACGTTTCCTGTTTTGAATGTAGTAGACAACATTGGTGGATTGGCACGTGTTTGTCTCTTGGATTATGAACTGGTTATTTTGTGGGGTGTGGCTGTTGTCCACTGTTTAGTTATTCTTACATGTTTTGCATAGTGGACTTTTGCAAGGATATATGCCTTGTGTTTTGTCTTGCTCTCTGGGAGGTGAGTTGGTTTCTGATTATTAGACTGGGGAGATTAGGATTCTGTTTGTATGAAAGGAGAGGTGGTGTAGGAAAAATCTGTTTCAGGATGTCGTCCTCGTTGTCTTGATTTGAGTTCTTGGATAATATCTTTGATGGTTTTCAGTGCTTGGTTGTATGTTACAACCAGTGGAGTTTGATTCAGAGTTTGATTGTCCTTGTACTGTAAGAGCTGGAGTCTGGGTGTTTGTGTAGCACGTTCCATTATTCTGTCATGTCTCTGGAGGAGTGTCCTTGTCAAGTAAAGGCTGTTTTCAGAGTTTATAGATATATCTCTGACTTGTCGATTAGAGCATATCCTGTGGCATTGGAGCGCCTAGCTATATGACACTTTTTTCTAGTGTCTAGGGTGGGTGCTGGATTTTATGGAGGTTTTTGCTGATGGTCTGTTGACTTCCTGTAGATGCTTGTCGGTTAGTGTGCCATCTTCTATAGTGCTGGTAGTGTGGAGGAAATCTATTGGTTTCTGAGTGTCATTTGGAGAGTTGGATTGATTGGGTGTCTGTTGTTGAGCTTCTGGTGGAATTCTGTGAGGGATTTGATACCTTCTGTCCATACTGTGAAATCATCAATGTATCTGAAGTATGTGTTTTGCTGTTGCATTGTGTGAGCCTTTCTCTAGATTTGCCATAGAGGTTGGCATACTGGGAAGCTATCGGTGTGCCCGTTTGCTATGCCCATTATTTGAACATAGTATTTTTCCATTGAATGTGAAATTGTTGTGGGTTAGGATAAAGTGGATGCGTTTGGCAGTATATTTGGCTGGGATGTCATGTGATCATTCTTTGCCAATATATTTAGCTGGGATATCGAGTCAATTAATAATTCCAAGACATCCCAGCCAAATATATTGCCAAACTCATCTACTTCATCCTAACTTCACATTCAATGGCAAACACTATGTTTAAACTATGGGCACTGCAATGGACAACATGGATCCTGATCCATTTACGTCCTCGAGGGATGCGGATGCTTGGTTTAAATTTGTGAATATTTCTTCATGCTTTGAATATGTCCGGGACTCCATGGACTGCTAAGTATCAATGCATGCCTTTTACTTCTTAGACTATTTATGCTGTATAGTTGGGGGACTAAATGTGGATAGTACATACTCATCACAACCAAAAGTTTTTTTTTTGCCCAAGATGTATTTCTGTCTGTCTGTTCCGTATTACGCAGTTAATTCTTGTGGTTTATTCTCTTTTCTACCATCGTGCTTTGACAGGCCGGTCTTGGAAGTATGAGGTTATCTTTTCTTATTCCCCTCTCCAGTGTTCTTATTTATTAGGTAGAACACTGTATTGATTGATCCATCAGGTATTAGTGTTTTACTATTTGACTACACTTGTGTTAGACAGTGCCTCACATTATTGAGGTAATGAGGGACTTGTTTTTAAATGTATTTTAGTGATTGTACTTAATAAACTGATACTTTCGTAATACCAGAGTTTTCTCTCTATGGGGTGCTTCTCTGATGGTTGTAGTTCCGTGTGCATGCGTGTGCGCCCACACACATACATAACACATATTATACATACACATTACACCTACAAGCACACAAATATATACATACATACACACGTGCGTATATATGTGCAGCATATGTGTACACATGCACATTTACACTATTCCATGTTTACATTCTTTATAGAGCTTACCATACGTAAAATAGTTATAGTGGTTTTTATATAGATGGATCTTTTTACACATTCACTGTCCACAGCCCTAAAATACCAATATGCTGAATGTGTGGCTGCTTTTTTTCCCCTTTAACGCTTTAAAAAAAATATCTTGCTTTCTTATAAGTTGGGTTTAATAATAGCTCATAAATTTAGTACGAAAGTACACTAGCCGTATGACTTGTGGTGTACCACTGTATACCCTATATGAAAACAGGAAACAATAATGTGGATGTGTTCACATGCATGATTTATCAGTAAATGCAAAGATGCCATAGACCAGGGCCGAGCCCCCCTTTTCTTCCATGAAATTTCTCGGGCCGCCCCTGCCTGATATAATCAAAATCCCGGTTTGCGCATGCAGAGAACTGAAAATAGCCGGATCCGCTTTCCGGCGATTTTCACTATACGGCGGGTTCCATACCCGGGGCCCTCCTGTACAAAAATGTCTAAATTTCAACAGCTTGTGCTTGCAAAATTAGGCTGCGTCAACGTTGCTGCTGAGAGCGGTGACATCAACTCTCCAAGCATGAGGGGGGAAGAGAGAATCGGGGCTATTTTTGTGTGTGGCTGTGTGTGTGCATTGACTGTTGCCGTGCGCGCTTCAAAGTCAATTTTGTTTGTCTCCCCAAGCGCCAAGCTTGGGAGAGCGTACGTGCACAAAGGCAATCCTTTTGGAGGGGCATTCATCCATCTCTTTGCTACCTTCCTTCTCCTCCCCCCCTGCCCCTCCCCCCTGTTGTTTTATTTTCCCTTCCCGCTCCTTTTTTATTTTCTTCTCCCATTTGCCTTTTTATTCTCCCTGCTCTTTGGCTTGCTGTCCCCAGTGTCATCCACACTCCTACCTACAGTATTATGTTTTATTTATTTTTTTTCCGTTTTCAATGTTGTGTTTTCACTTTTTTTAATTTTATTATTTTTTTTAATATTATTATTTCTGTACATTCATAGTATGATTGATATAGTGGCAGCCTACCCTTTCACTTGCAGAGGATCGCAGCGAACAGGTTGCCAGACGTGCACGCGCGCACAGCTCCGCACACGGCACAGCTGCACACAGACGTGCACGCGGCACGCGGCACAGCTGCACACAGACTCGCACGCGGCACAGCTGCGCACGCGGCACAGCTGCACACAGACTCGCACGCGGCACAGCTGCACACAGACGCGCACGCGGCACAGCTGCACACAGACTCGCACGCGGCACAGCTGCACACAGACTCGCACGCGGCACAGCTGCACACAGACTCGCACGCGGCACAGCTGCACAGCTGCACACAGACGCGCACGCGGCACAGCTGCACACAGACTCGCACGCGGCACAGCTGCACACAGACTCGCACGCGGCACAGCTGCACACAGACGCGCACGCGGCACAGCTGCACACAGACTCGCACGCGGCACAGCTGCACACAGACGCGCACGCGGCACAGCTGCACACAGACTCGCACGCGGCACAGCTGCACACAGACTCGCACGCGGCACAGCTGCACACAGACGCGCACGCGGCACAGCTGCACACAGACTCGCACGCGGCACAGCTGCACACAGACTCGCACGCGGCACAGCTGCACACAGACTCGCACGCGGCACAGCTGCACACAGACTCGCACGCGGCACAGCTGCACACAGACTCGCACGCGGCACAGCTGCACACAGACTCGCACGCGGCACAGCTGCACACAGACGCGCACGCGGCACAGCTGCACACAGACTCGCACGCGGCACAGCTGCACACAGACTCGCACGCGGCACAGCTGCACACAGACTCGCACGCGGCACAGCTGCGCACGCGGCACAGCTGCACACAGACTCGCACGCGGCACAGCTGCACACAGACTCGCACGCGGCACAGCTGCACACAGACTCGCACGCGGCACAGCTGCACACAGACGCGCACGCGGCACAGCTGCACACAGACTCGCACGCGGCACAGCTGCACACAGACGCGCACGCGGCACAGCTGCACACAGACGCGCACGCGGCACAGCTGCACACAGACTCGCACGCGGCACAGCTGCACACAGACGCGCACGCGGCACAGCTGCACACAGACTCGCACGCGGCACAGCTGCACACAGACTCGCACGCGGCACAGCTGCACACAGACTCGCACGCGGCACAGCTGCACACAGACTCGCACGCGGCACAGCTGCACACAGACTCGCACGCGGCACAGCTGCACACAGACTCGCACGCGGCACAGCTGCACACAGACTCGCACGCGGCACAGCTGCACACAGACTCGCACGCGGCACAGCTGCACACAGACTCGCACGCGGCACAGCTGCACACAGACTCGCACGCGGCACAGCTGCACACAGACTCGCACGCGGCACAGACTCGCACGCGGCACAGCTGCGCACGCGGCACAGCTGCACACAGACTCGCACGCGGCACAGCTGCACACAGACTCGCACGCGGCACAGCTGCACACAGACTCGCACGCGGCACAGCTGCACACAGACTCGCACGCGGCACAGCTGCACACAGACTCGCACGCGGCACAGCTGCACACAGACTCGCACGCGGCACAGCTGCACACAGACTCGCACGCGGCACAGCTGCACACAGACTCGCACGCGGCACAGCTGCACACAGACTCGCACGCGGCACAGCTGCACACAGACTCGCACGCGGCACAGCTGCACACAGACTCGCACGCGGCACAGCTGCACACAGACTCGCACGCGGCACAGCTGCACACAGACTCGCACGCGGCACAGCTGCACACAGACTCGCACGCGGCACAGCTGCACACAGACGCGCACGCGGCACAGCTGCACACAGACTCGCACGCGGCACAGCTGCACACAGACTCGCACGCGGCACAGCTGCACACAGACTCGCACGCGGCACAGCTGCACACAGACGCGCACGCGGCACAGCTGCACACAGACGCGCACGCGGCACAGCTGCACACAGACGCGCACGCGGCACAGCTGCACACAGACGCGCACGCGGCACAGCTGCACACAGACTCGCACGCGGCACAGCTGCACACAGACGCGCACGCGGCACAGCTGCACACAGACGCGCACGCGGCACAGCTGCACACAGACTCGCACGCGGCACAGCTGCACACAGACGCGCACGCGGCACAGCTGCACACAGACGCGCACGCGGCACAGCTGCACACAGACGCGCACGCGGCACAGCTGCACACAGACTCGCACGCGGCACAGCTGCACACAGACTCGCACGCGGCACAGCTGCACACAGACTCGCACGCGGCACAGCTGCACACAGACTCGCACGCGGCACAGCTGCACACAGACTCGCACGCGGCACAGCTGCACACAGACTCGCACGCGGCACAGCTGCACACAGACGCGCACGCGGCACAGCTGCACACAGACTCGCACGCGGCACAGCTGCACACAGACTCGCACGCGGCACAGCTGCACACAGACGCGCACGCGGCACAGCTGCACACAGACTAGCACGCGGCACAGCTGCACACAGACGCGCACGCGGCACAGCTGCACACAGACGCGCACGCGGCACAGCTGCACACAGACTCGCACGCGGCACAGCTGCACACAGACTCGCACGCGGCACAGCTGCACACAGACTCGCACGCGGCACAGCTGCACACAGACTCGCACGCGGCACAGCTGCACACAGACGCGCACGCGGCACAGCTGCACACAGACTCGCACGCGGCACAGCTGCACACAGACTCGCACGCGGCACAGCTGCACACAGACTCGCACGCGGCACAGCTGCACACAGACTCGCACGCGGCACAGCTGCACACAGACTCGCACGCGGCACAGCTGCACACAGACTCGCACGCGGCACAGCTGCGCACGCGGCACAGCTGCACACAGACTCGCACGCGGCACAGCTGCACACAGACTCGCACGCGGCACAGCTGCACACAGACTCGCACGCGGCACAGCTGCACACAGACTCGCACGCGGCACAGCTGCACACAGACTCGCACGCGGCACAGCTGCACACAGACTCGCACGCGGCACAGCTGCACACAGACGCGCACGCGGCACAGCTGCACACAGACGCGCACGCGGCACAGCTGCACACAGACTCGCACGCGCACGCGGCACAGCTGCACACAGACGCGCACGCGGCACAGCTGCACACAGACGCGCACGCGGCACAGCTGCACACAGACGCGCACGCGGCACAGCTGCACACAGACTCGCACGCGGCACAGCTGCACACAGACGCGCACGCGGCACAGCTGCACACAGACGCGCACGCGGCACAGCTGCACACAGACGCGCACGCGGCACAGCTGCACACAGACGCGCACGCGGCACAGCTGCACACAGACTCGCACGCGGCACAGCTGCACACAGACTCGCACGCGGCACAGCTGCACACAGACGCGCACGCGGCACAGCTGCACACAGACGCGCACGCGGCACAGCTGCACACAGACGCGCACGCGGCACAGCTGCACACAGACTCGCACGCTGCACAGCTGCACACAGACGCGCACGCGGCACAGCTGCACACAGACGCGCACGCGGCACAGCTGCACACAGACGCGCACGCGGCACAGCTGCACACAGACGCGCACGCGGCACAGCTGCACACAGACGCGCACGCGGCACAGCTGCACACAGACGCGCACGCGGCACAGCTGCACACAGACGCGCACGCGGCACAGCTGCACACAGACGCGCACGCGGCACAGCTGCACACAGACGCGCACGCGGCACAGCTGCACGCTGCACACAGCTGCACACAGACGCGCGCGCGGCACAGCTGCACACACGCGCACGCGGCACCCTCTGTCGTGACACACACACTTTCACCTGGGGGGGGTGGTTTTAGACGAGAGAGAGAGTACAAGCATGCTCCTGTTCTGCTCCCCGTAGCTGCTGCACACAGAAAGGAGGAGTTGTCTGTGTGCAGGGAAGGCCGCACCACCCGCAGCAAGCCACAGAGGAACAAGCAGCACGGAGCTTGAGCTTCTTGGCCGTCCGTGCACAGCTCTGCCGGCCCCCAGGTTTCGCCGCACCCTGCCCGCGCCCCCCCTACATAATCTTGCGCACCGCTGCCATAGACAGTGAAAGCTTCAAGTAGTTTGGTATAAATACTTACATGTAATTATGAAAACTATAAGAGCTGGGTAGAAGATAAATACATTTAGGTTTTAATAACTAGAGTAGTAAGAATCTGTCCTGCCACCAAGAATCCTCAATAACTGATGTCGAGATCATTTTAGTGGGAGTGAGACTGCTCAAACACAAGCCATCATCAGATATGCACACAAGCTCAATGGATGCCATTTCATTAACGGGGTTGAAACATTGCTGGATATAGAATTCTCCCTGCCACAGGATACTTAAGGGAAGTGAAAGGGGATGTGTAAACTATACTCTCGTTTCCTGATGTAGAAGTCATTATTACTAGTGATCAGTATGGCGTTTTGACCATAGACCACACTTTTGTTTTACTATAGAGTAAAAGTAGGTGTTGGTGATCCCCATTGATCATCGTGGACATCTCCAAGATCATTGCAAAATTTAAGGTACTGAACACCAAAAAACTTCAATACAATAAGTAATAGAAAGAGGTTACCGGTAGGGTCAGAGAGGACAAGAAAGCCACCTGTCCCATGTAGATAAATGTTGATAAATCTTCAGGCACTCCAAGTGGAATATTTGATCCAAAAAATGTATTATAAAAGACCAATTTTCAGCCTCTAAGGACCTTCTTCAGGTTCCCCAGATGATGGCCCCTAAGATTAAGAGGCCGAAACATTGGTCCTACGTACAGCAGAGACTGTGACTATTCTAACACAAACCAGTGGCAATCACCAAAAAGACCCAGGTACACACTGGGTACATGCCTTAAACTTGCTTTAAACTAGACCCAGCATTTCTGCATTGACTAATGGCCCATCAGATTAACAGTGGGGATCCTTGGCAGTCCCATTCAAACTGAATGGGACTGCCAGGGACCCCTGCTGTGTTAATCCTATGGGTCATTAGTCAATGCAGAAATACCTTAAACTTGCCTTAAACTAGCCAGGTTACACCCAGCACGTACCCAGAATGTAACCGGGCTAGTTTAAGGCAAGTTTTAGAATACTCGGTGTCTCGTCTGTAAAATAAATTTTCTTTTGGATCAAATATTAAAGCCTGGAGATTCCTTAACATCGATCATCAAGACCAAGGCGTTATCTATTCGTCCCAAAGATGTAAAAAAACGCAAACATCTTTAAGGGTTTAGATGTTCAGTCATGTGGATGCTAATCTTTGCAGCCGCTATTTTATTCAAGTAAACTGGCTAAAAAGAAAAAACTATTCACCTCTAACCTGAAATCTGCAATCCAGTCCCAAGTTTCTGATTGCCTCCTGGCTATATCCCCTAAACCTGACCTAATATCCCCCTTTTCCATCACCGTCAACGGTACTACTGTCCATCCTGTCACCAAAGCACGTTGCCTTAGAATGACATATAACTCCTCCCTTTCCTTCTCTATTCATGGCATGGCTAAAATTTGTCCTTATGCTCTCCGTCTGGATTATTGTAACATACTGCTAACAGGCTTCCCTGCCTCACAACTTTCTACTTTGCAATCTGTCAAATTCTGCTGCTTGAATAATTTTACTTGCTCCCAAAACAGTCTCTACTCATCTCCTTATATCCCTTTCCTGGCTTCCCATCAAGTTGTGGATCACCTACAAAGTTCACCTCCTTACCTTCAAGGCTTTCCACTCATCTGCTCCTCCCAACATACCAGCTCTGATTGCTTGTCTCTTGCGCTTTACCTAGAATAGTCTTCTATTCACCCCTTTCACCTCTACTGCTCTCTCACCTTAAATCCTTTTCTCTCACTGCCAGTTACCTGTGGAATGCCCTCACACCTATACACCAAGCACTTTTTCTCCCCACTTTTAAGACAAACCGTAAAACTCTCCTCTTAAATGAAGCTTTTTAAAGCTGCAGTTCAGTCTTTTTTTTTTTTTTTTTTTTTTAATTAATTTTTTTATTTCAATAGTTTTATGTGTGCAATCTCTAATTACCTAAAGAACTGTATAGCTGCAGCTCAATTCGTTCTCCATGTATTGATAGGCGAAATTTGGTGACATAATTAGTGAAGGGATCTGTTTTTCTTCTGCTTCTGTGTCTCAGTGGAAGCTCATGAATATTCATGAGCACTCCTGCCCTGACATGTGCTAGAGGGAGGGCAGGGCTGACAAAGGGGTGTGACAGGGCTTGTGACAGGACATGAAGGGGCAGTGCCTTAGCAAATGGCCGTTAAAATAGAATACAAGAAAATTGCTCTTTCAAAGTTGTTTTTTTAAAAACAGAAAATGCTAAAAGTATTTTTTCTTACTACAGAACTGATTTATTTAAAAAAAACACACATGCAGGATATTGACTGAACTGCAGCTTTAATAGCCTAGACTCATGGCTTCTGTCCCACACCCATAGTCACTCCTAGCAATCATAGTGCCCAAGCATTGCCATCTACTGCACCTATTCCCTCACCTGCTGTCTCTGTAAAGTCTTGTCCATGGTTGTTGCTTGCGCGCTTCTGCTCAGCACTGAGCCCCTACAGCCGCAATTTGAGCGGATTTAGTAGGGGCTCACCTACGCTTCGCCAGCGTGCAGAAGCGTAGGTCTTAGGGAAATTAAAAATTTCCCCGCTTGCCGGAGCGTAGGGCCGGTCACGTGAGCGGTTCGCCCAATGAGGGCGAACCAGCTCCGTGACACCACTGGCCCGCCCCCGGCCCGCCCCCTGATGGCGCGCAGGGAAAGCACCCGCAAGGCCAGGGAAAGCACCCGCTTTCCCTGAGCCTCAGCACGCCAGCGTGAAGCTTGGCTGAGGCCTAAGTCTCCAACATACCACTTGAATTGTAAGCTCTCCGGGGCAAGGATTTCCTTTCCTATGCTATGATTATGTTGTTGTTGCACTTATTGTATTATAATTCCCTGTACTGTACTGTCCCTTTTGTAAAGCACGGAGTACACTGGGTACTCTATAAATAGACTTACATGTATGTTACATGTATGTAGTGGGACCTTAGAAGAGCAGTCAGATAGCAGTGCTGCATGATCTCCCACTGTGGCCAGTCCTATAGTGGTTCCTCTTCTCTTTTGCTGTATATTAGTACCTTTTATTTTTCCGAATGCAAGTTGTTGTGATTTAATACGTGTTTTTGGTCCTACAAAACGCGGATGCCTTGCCTTTTTTGTGTTATGTCCTTCGATACTCAAGTGAAACTTTGTCTTGACAAAGGTCCTGTTGAAGGACAGAAGTTTTGATCGAATTAAGAAAAACACACAGCTGCTGGGAATACTATTTGTGTTTTTCATAAACTATTAAGACTGTGCCAATTATCTTTGCAGTTTACAGGTGCACAGACACCATTTTGATATCCTTCCACTCCTTTCTCCATTAAATCTTTGGAATAAATATTGAAATCTCATCAGGGACACTTTGGTGATATGGTCATATCCACAGAAAGTTGATAACCACTTGTAACTGGCTGCGTTTCATGCCTACTGCTACAGGAATGAATTAGAATGTAATCTCTCTGGTGCAGGGATTACTTTTCCTCGTGCGTGTATATTTTATTTCATTTATTCCGTCTATTTTTTCAAGAGCTCTATATATTGTTGGTGCCACATTAAAAATATCTACACATAAATAAAATTAGGCTACTGTAGGGTGGGGAGGGGCAGGTTTTTTTGTGTGCAAATTCCTCACAAAATTGCACCCACAAGTTTGTAGTACGCTTTCCTGTTATATTAATCATTGTTTTATTACAAGAGCATCTCCACATATTGCTGGGAACAGTTTTCAGCAAAAGATAAATTGCAGTAGGATATATCCTGTAATTGAATGTTGTGAAAGGTTGGTAAAAGAGCTATACAGTTGGTGTTTTAATGTGTGGGACTTTGTGTACTTTCTTAGTTGGGATTTAAGAATACATAAAAAGGAGCTATAACGCATTAGAAATGTAACATGGAAAACACTTGGTTGGCTACAGATTGTCCACAGCTGCAATTTGTGTGATATGTTCATGATACATATTTGAGCGATAGCAGTACATTGTCCTACAGCTAAAGTGTGTGTAGTGTTTGTTAGCCAATATATTGGTGCTATTAATTCATGACCGTTTCCAAGTTAATTGATATTCTTTAATTTTGTACGTATCTTGAATTTGAGCTTTAGTATTCCAGAAATGTAAAATACCTATCTAAATAATGTTTTAAGATCAACAATGACCATATAACAAATCTCCATTTCTGAAAATGTTGAAATTGGCAGTAAATGAAAATGAGTTGTTTTTAGCAATTACTATGATTTCTCATCTATGAAGAATGCTAATGTTTGTCCGCTTAAAACCATCACCAACGAATCTGCTTCTCTACAGGACAAATACTAGAATTTACAACAACATTTCATTGTCAAATTCACAACAAAAGACACATTATTCTGGTTGTGTAACCAAATTGTATTGAGGGTAGGATTGGAGTGGGTTACTGTATCTACCCTCTGATTGTTACTAACTGATACTCTATAGGTCTCTGTACCAATTGCTGGTAACTCCCTGAATGTGTGTGTGTGTGTGTGTGTGTGTGTGTGTGTGTGTGTGTGTGTGTGTGTGTGTGTGTGTGTGTGTGTGTGTTCTTTTTGAGTGGCATGTCTGTCACACACTGCTGTCGTTCTGAACATAAAATATTGAACATTAAACGTTATTGGTAATTCATGGTTTTATTTTTTTCCCTGCAGCTTTTATGCAATGTTGGCCATAATGAAGAAAAATTAGGTTTTACGCATGAAGACATAATCATATGGTAAGAGCCAGAATGTGTTTCTAGCAGATTTTCCTTTTAAATATCCTTTTTACATGGCGTTAATAAGATAAATAGGGTAGTCTTGTTTGTGTAGTTTAGTAGTAAATCTGAAATGCATTAAGTATCACAGGACTAAAAGATTCCTTTTTAAAATGAAAGCGCAGTGATCTAAAACAGCGTAAGTTCAATGAAGGAAGATCTGGCATGAAAGCCTTTCCATTCATTTCAGCATACAAACTAGACTTTGGTTCATTATACATTTTCCACACATTTTGTGTTACTGCCAGTGTGAAAAGTACTGTAGATGTCTAAATTAAGTGGTTGCCAGGCTTCAAAACTGTTGTGAATATCTCGTCGTCCCGCCCCCCTCTTCCTTCCCCCACTCTTTCCCCCACTCTCTCCTCCCTCCCCCCACCTCTCACGCGATATCCCTCTGCCAACCCCTCCCCCCCTTGCCCCAGCAGGGGCCCCTTTCTGTCTAACTCCACCCCTTCCTGCTTCACCCCCCCCCCTGCTTCACACACCCCCTGCTTCACACACCCCATCCCCCACAGATCCTTATAGTAGCCTAAATATTAATCCGCCCCAAATCATTTTGTATCTAAAACCTTCATAAAATTGTGGAAAACCTGTCGTATATTTATAATTTGTTTACTTTATTGCAAAGCCAAATTCCAATATAGAAGTATAAGAGAACATTTTAAACAACAACATTTTATTTGTTTATATTTATACAATAAAATATCCCCAGATTCTGTCTGTACACACACAGCTTGCATTTGGATCATTTATCAGTTAACAGCGGAAGGAAGTGTTGTAGTTGATCAGTAAACATGTATAATGTAACAATGTTACCCATGTCTTTTTTTTTCCAGTTTGCGACTAGCTTTATTGAATGAAGCGAAAGAAGTACGAGCAGCTGGGCTCAGGGCCCTTCGGTATCTTATCAGAGATTCCAGTATTTTACAAAAGGTGCTAAAGCTGAAAGTAGATTACTTAATAGCCAGGTAAGTGTGTCCATTTAATGAATAGGTTGAGGGCTACTAACAGCTCTAAACAGAGGGTACCATAGAATAATGAAAAAATATATAAATAATGAGCGGGACCGCTGAGGTAAGCTGCGAGGCGATTCAAAAGCGTGGGTGTGGAAGAAGTGGAAGGGAGAGATGCTGTGAGCTGCGTGTATATAGGAGGAGTCCCAATGGGAAACGCTACCTGAGATCCTGGAGTGTAGCGGGCCTGGGTCAGTGCCCCTACGGATCCCTCGTGTAGCCCTCCTCCAATGCAATTTTCTCCGTGGAGGGGACGCCGCCGTCTCGATTAGCCTCCGTGCTGTCTCCCTTCTGTGGCGCGAAGATCCCGAGTGCCGGAAGACACGTGATAATGTATCCAGTCCGTCCGGGAAAATCTTCCTCTCCTAGTGAACACGTGATGGCCCGAGGGGGAGATAGACCGCCGTCAGCACCCGCGCAGCCTCCGATCCTCAGCGCGTCACTCCAATCTTGCGATGGCAGGAAGCAGAAGTGGTGATTGGAAAGTTGTCAGTGCTTTTTGGGGACCTGGTGCGATTCAACTTTCCAATCACCACTTCTGCTTTGTGTCCATTTAATGACCTATGTCAGGAGTGGTCAACTCCAGTCCTCAATGGCTACCAACAGGTCGGGTTTTAAGGATATCCCTGCTTCAGCACAGGTGGCTCAATCAATGACTGAGCCAACTGTGCTGCAGCAGGGACATCCTTAAAACCTGACCCGTTGGTGGCCTTTGAAGACTGGACTGGACTGGACTTGGCTGCTCCTGCTCTAGGTATTGCAATCCCCTCTGAAGCAGAAGTGGCTATTCTACTCGTATGGGAAGTCCCACATCCCGCAATTATTTTCTTCCTGTGTAAAAAGTGGTCAATTTCTATTTTCTCAGGGTCCGCCTAATTCACATGTTGTTAAATAATTGTTGTACTTCCCCCTTAAACCTTTTTAAACCAATTATGGTACCATCATTTGCGAACAAAACCTGAAAAGGGAAAGACTGCGTGAACCATTTCCCTGCATATAGATCTATTTACAAGTAGTGTTGTTACAAGAGAGATTAGGTTGATTGTATGAATACTCCTCCCCTTGAAGGGACTGCCCTTTTTTTCAACAACAAAGCTACAAGGAATGCAGTGTTTTCCAACTTGTATCCCATACATTGTGTTAAGCCCCTGGCTTTTCTTCCTTGTTTACTGTAGTTTACCATCACGACAACCGGTTTGGTGCCAACAGTTGGTTTTCAGTGACACCCTGCTACTATTAGTATGCCTTTGCAGTGATCTGCTCTATCCCGTTTGTCTTGAGAAAGTCCCATGTAGGGGCCAAAATGTCGAGGGTTAATCAAATAAGTACATATTAATAAAGTCCACTGGAATGCCTGTTTGGACTCTTGCTATTGTACTATAATGGGTGTGGTTCAATTACGAAGCAACTGTATCTGTTTATAAAGTCTCCAGAGTGCTTCTCTCCCCCCCCCCCGGCCTTTTTCATCTCCTTCCTCTTCCTGAGCATTACCACAAGACAATAATTCTTGTCTTGGATAAAATGTCTGCCAGGAGTCAACCTTGGACAGCCAAAAGAAATCTATGACATCACCTAAAGATGGCACTCCAGTTTCTATTGGTAACAGATCTTCAAATAACTCAAGGCAGAGGGCTGTCCCTGGATGTCGGTTAACTTTAGGTTGGGTATTGCTGCTTTAATAAGGATGGAGGTCCATATTTACTGTACTGGAGAAGTCTTCTTACCAGCTCATTGACTTTGAAGGTCTTCCAATGCCGGAAGGTGCCTCGTGGCTGAAAGACTGCTTAGTAAATATGGCCCCAATTGTCACATTGGGTCAAAGCTAACGACAACTAAAATAAACTAATGAGGGTTAGAGCTTCATAAATGATGCTTTGAATAAAATCTGAAAAGTTAACTCATTTACAACAAAAAGGCGGATTGCTGATCTACCGCAGTGATTCATGTCATTCCAGCTGGGATTGAGGTAGCTAAGGGGACAGTACAAGAGACAGACGTATAACAGAATAATCTGTACTGCTTGCCTAGTTGAACGGTTTACTTTTAGTTAATTGCCATGGTCAGGCTAATTAAATCACTGTTTATTTGTCCATAGGTGTATAGATATACAACAGAGTAATGAAGTAGAAAGGACGCAGGCACTTCGACTAGTCAGAAAGGTACAGTAAGACGTAGCCCTTGTGTCATTGTACTGTTGGGTAAAAGCTGTTTCTATTTAAAAAATAATAGTAAAATATACCACTAAAGTTTAAATCCCCCACTCCACTCTTTCTTTTTTTGTATCCTGCCCTCGTACTATACATTTGGGAATTCATATTTTTCTCTATTGAAGGAACTGATGTTCATGTGTTTTCACAAATACTTAGACACAGCCCTACCCAAATAAGTGTTAATGCACGATTCAGCACTTTCACATTAAATGACACTGCAGCTATAAAAAAAAAGGTTTTCATATTTGTGTTTATGCCTTATCTGTAGATGTGCACATATGAATATGAGTACAAAGGTTTTATTCTAAAACTGTGCAGCTGAAAGTTGAAAGAAAATGCCAGTTGTAAATAATAAAGATACAGAAGTATATTTGAAGCTTTTTAACACATTTATTTAAATCATAAATCAAGACCTATATTACCAATAGCAATGTTAAAATAAAATCTCATAAACCTAACATCTGTGAAGATGACAATACACAGTGAAAATCTGTGAAGAAGAGTTTGGACGTTGCTCTATATATTTAGTGTATACATTCTCACGACTGTTTATAACAAACTAACACAGACCAACCTTGCCTTTTTGAATTGCCTCAAATTAACATTGTTTCATTTTATACTGTATGTAAGCCATTGCTTTGAGTGTTTGGAAAGTGGCAGATGTGTTTCATCTGTGCAGTATGATTGCAACTCGACAAACACGCTTTGCTTTTGTACTATGCACCAAAACAGAACTTGCTTTCGTTGCACATCTACAGTCCTCTGTTGACTGTGTAAACACCCTTTCTGTAACCCTGTCATTCTGTATGGTACACACATATCCTGAATTGACCTCTACTCTTGATCCAATAGATCAAGCAAATTCTTGGGGTGGTATGAACAGCAGTGAAAGCTGCAACCAGTCATTTCACTCAAGCGATAAATGAAATAAAGGCAAACGTTTGTGCATGTATAGGACGACAATATTTATATTATATTCATCACTACACAATTTGCTCTAGCAGTTGTTACACCCTCTAGGAAACTTTAGATATCCAAATCTTAAAGTCTAATACATCCCATGTATGTATATATATTTATCCGTTCAAGCGTAACATTTTGTATAGAGTCAAACCGCTGATTAACAAACCAAGGCTCAATAGCTGTGAATTTCATATGATCCCAACTAATTGTGCACTGAATACATTAAACACAATTGAAAAGCGCTTGGAAACTGTGGTTGAACTAATAATCTGCTTGTGTTTTACAGATGATTACTGTGAATGCTTCCTTATTTCCTAGTTCTATAGCCAATTCCTTAGTAGCCGTTGGAAACGATGGCCTGCAGGAGAGAGACAGGATGGTGCGCGCCTGCATTGCCATTATCTGTGAGCTAGGTTAGTGCAATACTTTGATTGCTGAAGGTTTGCATGCACCTGGATTATTTTAACATGTTAATTAGAGGTCATAATAAAACCTGGGTAAAATAACCATTGATAAAGCAACATGCAAGTTTAATATTTTAGGAATGGGTTTTTGTTTTTTACGTAGTTAAAATACAAATCCATTAAACACCATTAAGTTGTTCCTTTCAGTTTGAGTCTATCGTAATACTTTAGTGGTGGTGTTTCTGACTCCCAAAGCATTGGTGAGATTGCATAAGAAATTCATTTTTTCAGCGCTCTGCATTGTGCTTCTTCAAGAACTTTCCTCACTGCAGCAGTGGAAAGAAAAGGAGAATGGTTACGCTTGTTGTTTTCTTAAAGAAGTGATACCCCCAGGGCCAACATGGGAATCTCTGCAGGATAGTACAGTAGGTCTTGAATCCTGATGCAACTCCTTATGAGCACTGAGCTCGGTACCTTTTGAACTAGTATGTCCAAACTTTTTGGTATTGGCATTAGTGGAGGTAAACCTGGCTAAATCGCACCCCCCAGGAAAAAGTTGTTTTGTGTATTCGACATTTTACCTTATAAATTCTATTACTGGCATCTCTATCAGCTGTGGGGTACAGTAAATGAGTGGGTACTATAACTATGCTGCTGATGTGTTATGCTTTCCAAGCACACCCACCACGCGCACACTAAACGATTTAGTAGTGATGAAATGTTTTTTATTTTTGTTTTGATCACCGTTAAGTGACATTTTCTAATGTACAGTAGTAAGTTTATATGCCTCTCGTTTCAGCACTTCAGAACCCAGAAGTGGTGGCTCTTAGAGGCGGGCTAAGTACTATCCTAAAAAATGTGATTGACTGCCAGTTAAGTCGAATAAATGAGGCCCTTATTACCACAATTTTGCACCTTCTTAATCATCCAAAGACCCGGCAGTATGTGCGAGCTGATGTAGAATTGGAGGTAGGAAGTGCTTAGTTTACTTTCCATGGTTTAAGTTGTTTCAATGTTGCATTCTCATGTTGTGCAATGTTGACGATTACGTTGTAAGATGCCAGCTACTGTTCTAGTGTAAATTGAGCAAGAAAACAATGTTAGGTTCTTTTTGCTGTTTGTAATTTATCCCTGGTTTCTGGTTACATCACCAGTCCTAGAAAGTCAAAAAGTTATGTAGTATTCTATTTTTTCCCCTTGTTTCCCATCCTTATTGCATACTTAATTGTAAATCTGCCCTTTTACATCTATTTTAACCCTTCCAGTGCCCTTATGACATACTAGGTTGGTCATGGACTCCTTTGTTAGGGTCCACATAATCCCATCTAATAATAAAGGATACTGCAACAGTAGGTTTTATACCTTTGCAGCACAGGCAGGTAAATCAACAATAGGCTTACTTGTAGTTTTGCAGCAATGCACACAGGGAATGGCAAATGTATTTGTTGTGATATGTTTATTATACAGGTAGTCCTCGTTATCCAACGTTTCACTTTACAACGAATGGTATATCCAACGCTTTACAATGCAACCCTAAGGGCCATTTTTCGACGCCGAATGTGTTATCCAACGCTCACCGCCACTGATGGAACTCACTTTACAACGGTTTCACTATCCAACGCTACTTCCAGAACGGATTCCGTTGGATAACCGAGGACCGACTGAACTTTAATTTTTAAAAGCATTTTATACTTTCAGTAGTCAGAAGACCGACCACTTTGATTAGTGATGCTGTTTGTGATATTGGAAATGTCGGCAAGGCATTGAAATCTAGTTAAATTAATTACTGATTTCTACTTCTGGAATATTTGAGACAATGTTAAAAACAAAAGATTGACTTGTGATCATTAAAACTTACCCAGACCATTTTTCTTGTTTTTGTTTAGCAAATTCTAGCACCGTACACAGATTTTCACTACAGACATAATCCAGACACGGCGGAAGGGCAACTCAAGTAAGTTGTGATCATTTGCTTTTCTTTCCCTTTGGGCAGTGGTCCCTGTTAAGGGTCATGAGTGAGTATGGCTGCAGAGTCCTTCATCACAATCTGGGGCCTCATGCAGAGAGCAGCGCTATTTAGAATTGGAGAGGGGGAAAAATTTAAGCTTTTTTGGAGAGTTTTTTTCTCCATATGCAGAAAGGGCAGAAAACTGCATTTACAATCCTTTCTGCATATGGAGAGTTTCAACCAGCGCTATAAGCGCTATAAGCGCTGTTGAAACTAGTGGGGAAAAAAATCGCGTTGTTTTTTTTTTCCCCTCCACCAGCCGCGGAGCGCCAGCTGCTTGGTGGAGAGGAAAAATGTTGAAAATCGCGCCATTTTTTTGCCACGCACAGCCACTAGATGGCGATCGCGGCTCTCTGCATACGGCAGGGAAAAAAAACTGGAGAGATTAGAAACTCTCCAGCCGCGCGGCGAATTTCAAGTAAAAAAAAAAAAATGGCTTTTTTTTAAACTTGCCTTTTCCGGCGGTTTAAACCTCCATTTTTGCCGGCAAATGGCGAGATTCCTTTTTGCGCTGCTCTCTGCATGAGGCCCCTGGTCTCCAGTATTTTCCTTCTGGCCTCTATACTAACAAATGTTTGGTTAACTGAGGAAGAGGTTCATAGACGGATTGCTAACATTTAAGTAAATAAAGCACCTGGCTCTGATGGCATTTACCCAATGTTTCTTAAGAATCTTATTTCAGTAATGGCCAAACCATTACATTTAATATTCAAGGACTCCATTTCCACAGGCTAGAGACCACAAAATTGGCATGAAGCAGACGTAGTGCCTATATTTAAAACGGGAGCTAGATCACAATTGCGGAATTACAGACCTGCAGTCTTAACATCTATAGTGGGGCGCGCTACTTCAAGGTTTAGTATGGGATAATATTCAGGAGTACCTAATGGATAACAAAATTATTGGTAATAGTCAGCATGGATTTATGAAGGCTAGGTCGTGAAAACTAAGATTTTTAGTTTCTTGGAGACAAGTAGGAATTTAGACCAGAGTAATGCAGTTGATGAGGTCTACTTAGATTTTGCAAAGGTTTTTAATACAGTGTTACACAAGGTTAGTGTACAAAAGAAAGCAAATTGGACTCAGTAAAAATATTTGCATCTGGATTGGAAACTGGTTGAAGGATAGACAACAGAGTTGTCATAAATGGAAACTTTATAGGTGCGAGTGGAGTACCTTAAGGATCAGTACTAGGACCCCTGATTTTTAAATGTTTTTAATGATAACCTTGAGGTTGGCATAGAAAGCAAAGTCTAAATCTGTGCTTATATTAAATTGTGTAAGGTAGTAAAATCGGAGCAGGGTGTAATTTCTCTCCAGAAGAACTTGGATAGTCTGCAAACTTGGGCAGGTAAATGGCAGATGAGGTTTAATACAGATAAATGTATGTTTATGCATTTGGGAACAAGAATATACAGGCAACTTACAAATGAAATGGGGAAAACTAGGTGAATCCTTGATGTAGAAGGATTTAGGAGTACCTGTAGAAAGCAGGCTTTGCAGTAGCTGCAAAGCAAACAAGATCTTATATTGCATTAAATGGGGAATGGATGGAAGGGAAGTAAACATAATTATACCCCTTTTATAAAGCATTCGTAAGACCACACCTTGAATATGGAGTACAGTTTTGGGCACTGCTCCATAAGACATTATGGAACTAGAGTGAAAAGAGCCATCAAATTAATAAAGGGGATGGAAAATCTGATTTATGAGCAGAGGCCACAGTAGCTGAATTAGATTTATTTACATTAGAAAAGAGGCATCGTAGGCTGCGTTCAGGGTTCCGGCGTCTCGACAGTGTGCGCAGCTGTCTCCCGCACGATGTGTGAACACCCCATGTACTAAGCTGCAGGAGATTAAGGGGTGTGGCGAACGCGTCATGGAGCTGGTTCGCCCTCAGCTGAACCAGCTCACGTGACGCTGACGTCACGCTACAGAAAAATTCACTTGTCTTGACAAAATGTCGCAGCATCAACGCTCGCTCTACGTGACCGCCAGGAGGAGTATTTAGCTTGCCTCATTATCTAACATTAGAAAGTCCCAATCGCGCACGTCGCGACTCCGGCAGCCTTAGAGGAGGGGATATGAGAACTAATATACAAATATATTTGGGGTCAATACAAGGAGCGTTCAAAATAATTATTCATCCCACGGGCAATACAAATGATACAGGGTCATCCCTTAAGGTTGTAGGAAATGAGATTTCACCAGCAACTAAGGAAAGGGTTCTTTGCAATAAGGGCAGTTAAAATGTGGAATTCATTACCCATGGAGACTGTGATGGCAGATACAATAGATACCTTAAAAAATGTTTTTAAATAATAAGGTTGGACATCTTTTTAGAAAGGAAAGGTATACAGGGATATACCAAAGAAGGAAACATGGGAAGGATGTTGATCCACAGAGATATCGGATTGCTGTTTTTTGTGTCAGGAAGGTATTTATTGGATGTTTCAGTGTGGTTTTTTGTTTGGCTTCCACTGGATCCATATACTGTGTACAGTATACTCTAAATACAAATATAGAGTAAGTATCTGTCATCTAAATTTAACATAGGTTGAACTTTTTCTTAGACTCATCTACTGTGTAATCATTTGATTTTGTTGGGGTCCAATAATGAGGTGTACGGAGATGTAAGTTGTTGTTTTGCCATTTGGTTTAAGGAACTGATGATCTACCCTTGAAAGTCCTTTTTGCAGCAGCATAATGTCCTGCTTTAGCTTTTCTTTCCTATGTGCCCAGCTCTCTGAGAAGGGCTGATGTGAAGATTTGAGGGATTGATTAACCTTCTTACAATGCTGTCAAAATGTCTTGCATTTTAAGTTAAGGAATGACTTCTCTACATCATTTAAATTACAGAGATTTGGGCATTTTATAGTCTTTTTTTTTTTTTATTATTGAATATAGTCGAATTTAAGGCAGAGATGTCGTATGAGCTGCTTTATGCTTCAGATGCACCTACTTTTAGTTTAAACTTTTCTCTTCCTGTTTTAAAATGAAAGCTGCCACTTGCTACTGCACCGACACACTTTATTCGAGCAAATACCCAGTTTGTACCTGGCAGATACCTGGAATGCGCCGCTCCTCACCTCTGACAAGCCCCGTTGCGTTTGCTTTCCCAGCCTGGGTTCATGCCTGGCTGACGGGCGGCTGATCTGTTAAATGATAATGATTAGGATTTAATAGGCTGCAATGCTTCGCGTGTCTACCAGATGGCATAAATTCATGAATTGTAATGCAGTATATATATATATATATATATATATACTGTGCAGTATTGCAGCCAGCGGGAATAAAATGCTTCAATTCCTGCCTGGAAAATACCTCAATGCACTCGGGCAGAAAACAGTCACAAACCTCAATACACCCGGGTATACCCGAATTCGTGGGACTAGCCGAGCTCGAATAAAGTGTGTCGCCAGTGTACACTGGACACTGAAATGTTTAACTGATTTCAGAAATGGTACATGATAGTGTTAACCATCTGCAGTAAACTGTTTATAACAGTATAGCTAGTATACTTTTGTTATATTAGAATTCCACACAGTACTTCAGATAATTGGATGCATGAGAATATATGATGGTATGCTTAATTCTGTATACTAAACAGTGGTTTTCCTTGATATTCTTTTGAGAACTAGTACGAATATAATGTTTTCTAATATATGCAATATTTAAGATGTTTGTTTACAGTAATACAACCAGTGTGAGAGTTTTCAGTTCTTGGCATATTTATTTCAACAGAGAAGACAGAGAGGCCCGATTCCAAGCGAGTAAACTGGGAATTGTGGCAACATTCCGATCGTGGGCAGGTTAGTGCTCGTGTTCTACATTTTAAATATATAATATAACCAAAACATGTATAACAGTTTGCAAAGTACCCCGGTGTCCCACTGAAAAGTTGCAAGAAACTCTTACAATGCCCTTCTCTGTTCCTTAAATACAGATTTTCACTTTACTTTGCTCATATTCCATAAAAGAGAACCTATATTGTTTTCACAAAATGTGGCCTTTCAAGCTACTATCTGATATACAGTAGCCATTAAACCAAGAAGCCCCGATGCAAATCCAATGTGACAAATTACTTGATTAATTTCTTTGTTTTTTTTTTTTCTCATAAGCACGAGTCATTTAGTTCAATCTTTTGGCTAAAACATATCAAGCATATGCAACCACGCCAACGTATAAACCCTATCCGCAGGTCCTATACTACCAATTTTATAGTATTTAATCAGCAGGTCCAAGTACATACAGGTAATTGTAGTCGTCATTGAGACATTTCTTCCCCAAGAAGGAAGGTGGTTATTTATTTATAACATTTATATTCAGTAGCGCCCTTTTCGCCAATATCCTTTGCTGCAGCAAAAAGGTGTCTTTCTGGTTTTTAGGCTGTTGTAACTGCACTGTAGCTCACACACAGCACATACAGTGCTCCGATATTGTAACCCCTTATGCACCACATACATGTAATGCACCCCATGCCATTGATTTATGATTTTTGTTTCCACTTTTCTCTTTCCTTTGGAGGAAGTACAAACGATACAGTATAAATTTGGTAGTGTACAGGTAGCTGCTGAAAGGGTCTACCTTTTAGCCAAACGAGTGAACTAAATTACCCATTTATTTTTTGAGTAAAAACACGCCTCCACTTACGGGAGCATTGCAATACTTTACAGTTATACAACTGACAAAACAAAGAAATTATTCATATCTGTCACATTGGGTGAGCATTGGGGCTTATTTGTTTTACTGCTGTATATGTGAGGTCACGTTCCCAGTAGCTCTCCAGTTGGCATAATTAAATATATAAAAATATAATACTGCGTGATGGGGTTTTGAGCTGGTTGCGTGTGTCATACAGGAGACATCAGCTGATTTGCACTAGAAGTTCTGTCACTTTACTGGATAAAGAACGTGTGGAAGTGTTAACACAAACCAATTTTCAGTTTATCAGCATCCTTTCAACCTTCCCAACTACGACATTTAAAAGAAAAATAAATGAAAGGCAGGAGGAGTAATATTGTTAATCTGTCATTGCATCCCACGTTGCTTTATCTCTCTTGCTTAAACCCCCAATATTATATTAAGCTGTGTGGGGGGCAAGATTTGTAGTTTGAAAAAGTCTGCATACTATACTGCACAATGTCCATTATATCATTTTATAAGAAAATACATGGTTATGGTTATTGCAGCAGTGAGTTGTTCACAGTTTGTGATCAGCTTTATTTAATCAGTGTACCATGCCCAAATGTTTTTGCATGCGACATATAGATATGTGATCCAGTAAATTGTTGTTGTTTTATTTTTATTTCTAAAAAATGTTTTACCAGGCAGTAATACATTGTTACCTCTCGGTTTTCAAGTATGCCCTGGGCATAGAGTTATGATGACAAATACATGGTTACATATACATAGTTACTGTAAGTGAGCAGGGTTATACATTATACATTATATACAAGATGTATGTAATGGTTACAGACCAGATTAAAATGGGAGACCACTTTAGTTTTGAAAGAACTTAGACTGGTGGTGGCTGTGAGAGTCTCCGGTAGATTGTTCCAGTTTTGGGGTGCACGGTAAGAGGAGGAGCGACCGGATACTTTGCTGAACCTTGGAATCATAAACAGTCTTTTTGAGTCAGATATCAGATAAAAGCTGCAGCTTGCCCAGAAAGTATTTGAAGGCAAGACTGGAAAGATTAACTTTGCGCCTAGACTCAAGTGATGACCAATCTAGTTCTTTGAGCATTTCACAGTGAGTTGTAGTTTCATTGGAGGACAGTTTGCATATGTTTATATTAGAAATGGTTTAGGATGGCAAGCACATATTTTACCATCTTGAATTAATGTCTCAAACATTGCAGGCTATTTAATCTGGGACTTCCCAATTTAAACACTTCTTGCAACCCTTGTTGGAAAGTGTCATCTGCATCCAAGTAACGTTTGTAAGAGTTGTACATTTTTGCTTAGAAATAAAGCTTTTCTTCCCAGTCAGATGCATCAAAATCCATTTTAGACCTCTATATAATTCTTCAAAAAAAAACTTTCACAGTTGTACAGCCTATGTTTTCCCCCCAAAGAAAATAGCCTTTGATTTTTCTTGCTTTTCTAAAATGTATTAGCACACATTCCCAGCTAGCTCAACTCCCACACCCACCACATCATGAATATATATTTATGTCAACAAGAGAGCTACTGAGTGTGGCAATTGTATATAACAAGAGACAGGGGTGCCCAATGCTACATCCCATTGACAAAACATATATATGGTAAAAAGTATAAAGTTAAATACTTCACTAATAATAATATTTAACTTTATACTTTTTTACCATATATGTTTTGTCAATGAGGTGTAGCATTGGGCACCCTGTCTCTTGTTATATACAATTGCCACACTCAGTAGCTCTCTTGTTGACATAAATATATATTCATGATGTGGTGGGTGTGGGAGTTTGAGCTTGCTGGTAATGTGTGTTAATCAATTTCTGACTGGCAGCAGTTGTTTGGAGGCTGTGGCACCTCCCCCAAGAGCTCACTCCTCCTCTTTCACCTTTTTAACTTGGGAGGTCTTTCCATTTTGCTGCAGGAACAGGACCTATAATGGTTCTTCCCCTCTTACAGAGGTAAAAGAAGGGTTCACAGTGTAGTGTAGAACCTGCATTAATTTGGTTATACCGTGGCGTTGGTATGCAGGCTTATGACGATTTGTCCAAAGTGTTAACTAAATAACCAAGAATGTAATATTATTAGTGAAGTATTTAACTTTATACAGTTTGTCAATGGGATGTAGCATTTGGGCACCCCTGTCTCTTGTTTGCTAAAATGTAGCCAGGTTGTAGTGTTTGGTACCTATAGTCAGGACTCTACAAATGCACTCGCCCACTTGCCTGGGGCGAGTGCATTTTAGCTGCAGGCGAGGCAGTGGTGCTCTGAATTTTCTTGTTTTGTATCTATGGTCCTTCTGCTTTAGTCAGCGCTCTGGTTGACTTTCTATTTTTTCAATGGTCCGATTTCCCAGAAGTGGAAACACTGACTACATTCAAGTCATAGTTCTATGTCCTACTGCGCATGTTCACTCTAAGGAAATCATGGGAATTGTAGTTTTAATAGACTTCGGTACAGATTAAGGGTCACAGTGTGTAGATTTGCCCTATCCTCCTCCTCTTGATCTACATTCCCAACTTTCTCTCTGCCGTTCACGAACCCTTCTAGTCCCAGACCCTGGCCAGATTCCCACACGCGCATGCTGCGTTCCTCCACTCGTTCCTCTGAACGCCTCTGGAGGAAATCTCACACTCTCGCAGACTTCCTTCACTTACAATTTTCAACTCTGCCCTCTCTCAAGCTAAACAACCTACTTTTTTTTCTTCACTAATCAACATGCACAAGTCCTAACTAATTTTTTTTTTCAAGGAAAAGGTGGAATCCATACGTCAGGACATCCCCTCTGTATCCTCCTCCCATCCTACACCTTTTCCCAACTCTCCTCCTGCCTCCCTTGACTTTTTTCCCCCGCTGTCACAGATGAGGATGTGTTGTTGCTGATCTCCTCTTACTCTACAACCTGCCCTCTGGACCTCATTCCCTCCCATCTCCTAAAACCTCTTGCTCCTACTATAATCCCTACGCTCACACACATTTTGAACTCCTACCTCTACTCTTGTACCTTTCTCTCCTCTTTCAAACATGCAACAGTTATCTTATTACTCAAAAACAGCAAGCTTTACCATACCTGTCTTTCTTCTATCGGCCTGTCTCCCTCCTGCCTTTTGCCTCTAAACTCCTTGAACGTCTTGTATTCTCTGCTTGTCCATTTTCTCAACACCTGTTCTCTCCTAGACCCTCTACAATCTGGCTTCCGCACTGCTCACTCCACTGAAAATGCCCTCACTAAAATAACTGACTAATGCTGCCAAAACAAAGGTCATTACTCTCTGCTCATATTACTCTACCTCTCTGCCGCATTTGATACTGTTGACTACCCTCTTCTCCTTCACATTCTCCATACTCTTGGTATTCGTAACAAAGCTCTATCCTGGATCTTCTCTTAACTCTACCACCATACTTTCAGTGTCTTTTGCAAACAACACCACCTCCTCTATCGATCTCTCTGTGGAGGTGCCCCAGGGCTCTGTCCTGGGACCTCTTCTCTTAACCTAATCACATCTCGGGTTCAAATATCACCTTTATGCTGATGACACACAAATTTACTTTTCTACTCTGACCTTACACCTGCTTTACAAACTAAAGTTTCTGAATGTCTCTCTGCGATATCATCCTCGATGGCCCTCTGCCGATTTAAACTTAACATGGCAAGAACAGAGTTCATCATACATCCTCCCAAATCTGGCCCTACAACCTCCTTCCGCATTACTATTGGAAGTTCTATCATTCACGCAGTAGCACAAGCACGCTGCCTAGGGGTCACACTCAACTCCTCTCTCACATTCTCATTATTAAATATGTAATTAACTATTAAAAAGCTTCTTCGGCTGTTATTATTTCTTCTGATTAGAAATATATGCCATTTAAAAAAAAAATGCGGGGCTGAGGGGCGAGTGCCTTTTTGTCTGGCGAGTAGCGTTTTTTTGTAATTTGTCGAGCCCTGTCTATAGTTATACTGACACAGAGAATTTCTTCATCGGCTTGTATGTGTTAAGAGCAACAACAATGCCACCAGTCTAAGTTCTTTCAAAACTAAAGCGGTCTCATATTTTAGTCTGGTCTCTAACTGATGCATATGCCTATAACTGTTCATGCAATGTCTTTATACATAATGTATAACACTGTTCACTTATGTAACTATGTATTTATAACTATGTATCTGTCATCCTAACTCTGTGCCCAGGACACACTTGAAAACAAGAGGTAACTCGCAATGTATTACTTCCTGGTGAAACATGTTATAAATAAAATGAGGGTATTTCCAACAGGAGTAGTCTTTGGGAGTGCTATGCGTGAGTGAATTTTCCCTTGATAAGCTATCTGTGGTATAATATCTTTGAGGAGAGGCATCAACAGACTAAAGGTTCAAAGGTTGATGTGCACATCTTTGAAAGATTGTAAACTATTTGTATTTACTGTTGCATCTTTTGAGCATACGTGCATTGTAGACAAGTCACAATTCATACTGGAATCTAGTCAAACATATTAATCTTCCAGTAGACATGTAATTCAATCTTGACCAGCCAAACATGCTACGCTTGTCTTTTAAAGGAGCAATCAAAGCCAGTGATGGTTTCTTCCACCTCCCACCCCCCCCCCCCCCCCATTTTTTTTTCTAACAAAGGATGGAAGCAGGAGGTCTCTGGAGTTGAAACCAATTAATTTCGTGCTCCGGTGACCTACTGATTCCAGAGATAATTACCTCCGTAGTGGGTGCCGGTATCTCTGCTTTTTAAAGCTCCCACGTCACGTCAGCCAATAGGAATCTGCACTGATGACATCACCACTTCTAATTGGACTGCAGGGCGTGGGAGGTTTGAAAAGTGGCCATTGCGTTAAATCTGCTAGCCGAGCAGAGCGGTTGCCGGCACCCCTTACAGAGGTATCTCCGGAAGCAGGGGTTCCCCGTAACTGAAATTAACGAGGTTGAGCTCCGGAGACCCCTGCTTCATTCTGTAAACAATAAAATAAAATCGCTTTGTTGGATGGCCTTTCTAAGTGCTCTATAGAACTGATTTGCTTCAGAATGCATTGTCTGCATCACTAATATGTTGCCACCTTTGTAATAATATATATCATTTTCTTTTGTGATTCCTAGGTATTATTAACCTATGCAAACCTGGCAACTCTGGGATCCAGTCTCTGATAGGGGTACTTTGTATACCAAACATGGAAATACGGGTACGTAAAGAAGTGGCACGGAATCGGTTATGGAATGTTACGTTGGTGGCTGCCATCATTTTCTTTACGTTTGCTTTTTCACCGTGCAATTTACCAGCATCGCATTGCATTTCACTTTCCCAGGTGGACAGGTTTTTCTTTGGACTTACTATAAACTCTGTTTTAAAGCGCCAGTTACTCAGAAGAGTATATTAGTATTGGGATTACTACAAAGTAAAAAAAGATCCTATACAAAAGTAAAAAATGGGCTGTTTAGGCTCAAACGTCGCCTGGTTTAGTATAGTATGTACTTTTATGAATAAAATTAATCTTTTTCTTTACTGTAGTGCCATGGACATTTTCTACTTTGGTATTTCTGTTACTATCTATAGATATTGTGCATGTATGTGGGGACTGGGCCCTTCATAACCATGGTTGTATGAAGTAAATTTTCAATGTATTGCATCATTTCTAGGGTTTAAAATAATCTAGAATATGGCCATATAGGAGAGTGCACAGAGGTTTAGGCAATTAAACAATGCCTGTGTGACGCTTGTATAAAGATTACTAGCATGGTCACGTTTAGCTCTTGCCTGTAGCCCAGAGCTGGTTTGCTTAGTGCCGCAGTGCCCATCTTATGTTTACTTGCACTGTTCTGCATCACATACTCTTAGAAAGCAGTCTTCTGTCTTTCTATTTATCTGCTCATTGATGACTTCTTTAATGTTGTTTTATTTATAGCAAGGTCTTCTGGAGGTACTGTATGACATTTTTCGCCTCCCTCTTCCTGTTGTGACAGAAGAATTTATAGAAGCTCTTCTAAGCGTAGGTAAGTAATGAGAAGTTTCAAATAGACATAATTATTTGTTTTTGAAGGCAGAAATGCATCGAGGCATCACTAGCTCCAACATTGCCTTAATAGCTTACAAGGTGAGACAGGTGATTCCAGGTGGATTAAAGAGAGGATACCTCAATAATGTAGAGACAATACATCTAAATACTGTCTGCTACTGCACTTCATTTTAGGTTTTTTTCCTTCCTTTTAAGATCCAAGCCGGTTTCAGGAATCTTGGAGACTCTCGGATGGATTTGTAGCAGCAGAGGCTAAAACTATTCTTCCACACCGTGCACGTTCCAGGTATATATTCCGAATACTACTTAACGAAATTAATATTTTATAGAATGCCTACTTAGAGCACTGGTAATTGTAGCAGCATTAATTGTTTCTGGGTCAGAAGCTCCTAAAATGCATTTTGTTGCAACAAGTTTAGTTCTCATAACGGGGGTTTAAGTAACAAACTAGGGCAGAGGAGGGACTCCTTATTGCAGTTTATCAAGTATTTCTGTGTTCTCCTAATAGATATTTCTGTATGAGAAATAATTATTCATGTCTGAACCCCCCCAAAAAACAGAATTCCTCCTAAATTAACGTGAATATTCACTTTGGGAAAATATCAATCTTCCATTTTATATGAATGTTTTTATAATTTTAGAAATGATTAAATATATTAAAGCACAAGAGCTTAACTGTACTGTGTGCGTCAGTTAACACGGGAGGGCTCAACTAGAGTCCTCAACCCCACCCCCAAACAGGGCAGGTTTTCAGGCTATCCCAGCTTCAGGAAGATAGGTGAAGATGTGTTGCACTGCCTCAATTTCCAACTCCCAATGAGACCGGAAAAAATACAAAGTGAGCACTCAGCTGAATAACAGGTCAGGTTTATTGCAGGGTGGTGCAGCAAGGGAACAGCAAAGCCACACGAACGCACCTACGCGTTTCGTGCACAAGGCACGCGTAGGTGCGTTCGTGTGGCTTTGCTGTTCCCTTGCTGCACCACCCTGCAATAAACCTGACCTGTTATTCAGCTGAGTGCTCACTTTGTATTTTTTCCGGTCTCATTGGGAGTTGGAAATTGAGGCAGTGCAACACATCTTCACCTATCTTCCTGCTGGCTATCTACCTGGATGAACTGCACGTCCTGGATATCTGGAAGTCCTGCAAGCACTAAGGTAATAGGGCCAGAGCGCCCCTACATATATGCATATGTTTACCAGTGCCTCTGTTCATTTCATATTGGTTACTAGGGGCGGCTGTTATGGTGTTTCAACTGTGGTGGTCATGTGGACCGCACTAGACTCCTAGCCCGCACCTGATAATTGCCATATCATTCATGGACTTTCCATTGCTATCCAGTATTATTTACATATATTATTGAGGAACAATGACCAATTTGGATGCATCACTTTTCTCTTGTTTTTATCCCAGCTTCAGAACGGGAGGCTCAGTCAAAGGGCCTCATGCAGAGAGCAGCGCTAATTAGAATTGGAGAGGGGAAGAAAATTTAGCTTTATTGGAGAGTTTTTTTCTCCATATGCAGAAAGGGCATAAAACTGCCTTTCTGCATATGGAGAGTTTCAACTAGCGCTATGAGCGCTGTTGAAACTAGTGGGAAAGAAATCGTTTTTTTTTTTTTTTCTCCTCCACCGGCCGCGGAGCGCCAGCTGCTTGGTGGAGAGGAAAAAAGTTGAAAATCGCGCCATTTTTTTTTGGCGCGAACAGCCACTAGATGGCGTTCGCTGCTCTCTGCATACGGCCGTTTTTAAACAGTGGAGAGATTAGGATCTCTCCAGCCGCGCGGCGAGTTTCTGTTAAAAAAAAAAATGGCGCTTTTTTTAAAACTTGCCGGTCTCTGCCTTTCTCAAGGCAGAATTCGCCAATTAATGCCGCTTTCACTTTTTGCGCTGCTCTCTGCATGAGGCCCAAAGTCTTTGACTGAGCCTCTGATTGAGCCACCTGTGCTGAGGTAGTGACTGAGCCACCTGTGCTGAAGCTGGGACTGATTGAGCCACCTGTGCTGAAGCAGAGACTGATTGAGCCACCTGTGCTAAAGCTGGGATATCCTGAAAACCTGACCTGTTTGGGAGGTGGGGGGGGTTGACTGGAGTTGAACACCCCTGAGTTAACACACAGTTTCAATATTTATTGTATGTTTTACAGGCCTGATCTTATGGACAGCTATTTGGCCCTGTTACTCTCTGCTTTCATTACAAATGGTCTCATGGAGGTGAGTTTACAAAATGATAACTTAAAAAGGAGAAAAAAAAACTATTCCAAGTGTTAATTATTTTTGCTGTTTATTTTTAGGGACTGGTTGAAGTCATTACAAGCAGCGACAATCATATATCTGTCAGAGCAACAATTATTCTTGGAGAGCTTTTGCACATGGTATGTATGTGTGCTTAAAGTGCCACAATATCATTCAATGTCACATATTTCCAGATTTCTTAGGCTACAACAGATAGTTCAGTTCCAAATATCAACCATGTTAAAATACTAGGAGATAACTAGTAATGTTTAGATACTTTCATTTTTTTCCCCTCAAAATGAAGGCGTTTATAAATTACAGTACCGGTTCAGGTCCTGTCGTGTTCCCATTAAAAAAACAACTTGAAGTAGTGGTTTATTTGTAGAAGCATTTTAGGATGAGTCTTCCCCTTTGGGTAGAGGCGAAAGAAGGTACTGTAACAGCTGTTACTATCATACAGTGTATATGCCTGATGCAGTCGTTTTAGACTTCACACTTTTCAAATATATTCTTTTAAAATTGTGCTGGTGCTGAGCCAAATGTACAGTTCTTCTGACAAATAAATATATTCATGTTTATTATTAGTTTCTTTATTGAAAACGTGGTAATACCACAATTATCAGAATCGTCAGTTCAAACATTGTTGCGCAACTGATGCTGATGAAGTTCGATATGTCGGGTCATATGCAAGTTAAAAGAGAGAAGATATTTATGACTCCTTGTTATGTTTTGTTTAATGCTGATGAGATGCTGATTAATATTGATCTAGAACAGGAGTGGCCAACTCCAGTCCTCAAGGTCTTTGACTGAGCCCCCTGTGCTGAAGCAGGGGATATGCTTCAAACCTGACCTGTTGGTGGCCCTTGAGGTTTAGAGTTGCCCACCCCTGATTTAAAAAGGGACGATAAATGCACTGGCTGAAAACTAAATATCTAATCTCTCATTCCTGAGGGGAAAAAAACCTTTTTTAAATGTTTAGCATATTCCTTGTTGCACTATACGGTACCTACCTTTTAAAATAAATAAACAAGCCACCCAGTCTTTTCTTAAACACATGTACTGTACTGCACTGTATTTGCCATAGCTGTTTAAATTGTAGAATACATTTTGTGTTTACTGTACATATACTGTACCCTTTCCTTTGGAACAGATTACCCATTGTTAATTTTACAGCACTTGGAGTGAAAAGCCACCAAACAAGCTCTTTGAAATGGACCTGTATACATTTGTTCACATACTGTAAATAACTATATGCCATGTAAGCCTAATTTGTTAATGAGAGAATGTATTTATTGGTACATAAAGCCATGCAAAATAAAATTATTTTATTGTGTATATCCTAACGGTGCACATTTCGAATGACACTATTTTTTTAAATATATTTCTTTTTACACCACAGGCAAACACAATCCTTCCTCATTCTCACAGTCATCACTTGCACTGTTTACCAACGCTAATGAACATGGCAGCATCTTTTGACATCCCCAAGGAGAAAAGACTGTAAGTCTTAGTTTTACACCAGTTAAATATCTGCAAAGTGCTGTGGAAGTACAGCATAACCGAGTGTGTATTTGGGAAGGATACATAATGCGAATGTTGCTTTGTTGTGAGTAAGGTTACATCATTAGACTTTATTGGGAGGGATTGGGTGGGACCAAGTTATTAACGCAGTGAAAGATGCCCCAACGTGTATTACGTTCTATTTTAGACGAGCCAGTGCCGCTTTAAATTGCTTGAAACGCTTCCACGAAATGAAGAAACGAGGTCCAAAACCACACAGCCTGTACTTGGATCACATTGTACAGAAAACAATCACCACCCACCAAAAAAGGGATCAGCACCTCCGCATACAGAAAGATATCTTTATCCTGAAGGTAAACACCTCAATAGAGAAGTATGTACTATGATTGCACTATGGTGTGGCTGGTGTTTGCATAGTAAGTGTTGATTCTGTTTGATTGCTAACCCTGCATTTTCATGTACATGATGCAAGCCTTTGGAAGGAAGGAAAAAGGCATTTGGTTTAATTATCGGCATACATTTATTTATATATTTTGATTTTCAATAGCTTTACAGTGGTGGTGGTAGAAAGCAAATCAAAACATTACATATGATTATTTTTATTTAAGCTGCAAATGCAACAATTCAGAATGTACATATTGAATAAAACAGTATTTGAAACTGTTAGAGAAAAAGCATAATACTTCTCTCAATCAAACTAAGGAGTTTAAGCTCCCCCCCCACCTCTCTCTCCCCCTAGCACCCCCCCCCCCCCGACTCTCTCACATGTGTTTCAGGATTTTAGGAACATTACTGTTAATCAGCAGGCATTAATCGGTAGATAATAACGTACGGGATTAACCAGCACCCCGTTGTCAATAAGTTCCTTATGGTGCAACCCCACCTTTCTAAGTAGGAGAGGGGTGAGAACAACATGGCAGAAAGTTTTCAGACAAAGCTGTTTTTTCAGCCTGGTAATATCACTGCCGTGTCTTGGATGAGACAAGCAAGGGATTCTGGGATGGAAAATAGCAACATTGTGTATTCTCTTATGCAAAAATTTTAGTATTGAGTATTGCTATTGTAAATCAATAGATTTTGAGATTTGTTTAAACAAAATTCGGGTAGTACTTGTAACTGGCAACTCTTTAATATGATTTTTTAATTAAGACTGTTTTAGGGTAGGGTTCCATTTTTAGGGACGCCTGTAGCAACTCTGCTGTCAGAGGGGTTTCTTTGGCAGCAAAGTACTTCAGTGGAGATAATATGAATGAGTTGAAAAGGTTGAGATTTTAGTATTCTATACTCGTGTGCCGATTATCTCCAATAGGTGCCAATATGTACATGTTTTATTTTCCCAAAACAAAAACAAATGTTTACAGCTAAACTTGTTTGATTCTTCTGTGCCAGGGTAGGGGTGCACTTTAACGCTCTCTGGCAGAGGGAGGTCACTACCAATGTCAATCAAAGCTAACCCCATATTTGTAGAACTAAAAATGTACCTGTGGTATCTTGAGAACAGGCAACTCTTCGCCAAATAATACACAGCATAGTTGGTACAACTGCATCTTTATTCTGCACACCGCTTGGCATCCTCCACAATCCCTGGAGCAGACCCCAGAGGCTTGAGGCCTCAGGAGTCCCTCCTAAGATCCTTTACGCCCCGGCGGGGAAAAGGGAATTAATCCCACTCCCCTGAGCGAGGGGAGACACACACCAACCACCAACACGCAATTTAGTGGAGTGTCCGCTTTTATGGGGCAGGGTTATAAGCCCCTCCCCCTAGGTATAACAGGGCAGGTCCAGGTACTGACAGGCATTACACCATCTGCATGTGGCCTAGTCAGTAACCTCCCCAGGTATGACACTCCAACTGCCGGTTTAGGCCTGACCCTGGATATGGCAACACAGTAACCATCCATCCAGGCAACACAGTTTAACCACAACACTGCCTGTTCCTATCAGGACTTATAGTGTTGAGGCCAGTAGAAGGCTATAGCAAGGGGCACAAGGCTACATGGATAAAGGTCCCAAGGGTAGTGTAAAGGTTATAGTGCTGTAGCTGGGTAATTGGATGTCTTTTAGTTAGGTAAACCATGTTTACAAACTATCAAACGTTTTACCTGGAAGTAATACATTGAGAGCAACCGCTCGTTTTCATGTATGTCCTGGGCATAGTTATGATGACAAATAATACATGGTTACAAATACAGAGTTACGTTAAATGAACAGGGTATACAGTATGTACACGACACTGCATGCACAGTAAGAGATAATATATGAAATAGACGTATGTAACCGTTACAGACCAGATTAAAATGTGATGTAGCTTTAGGCCTCGGATATTGAAGGCACGCGATGGAGCACATGGCGTCGCACGCACCTACTGCAGTGGCGATCTGTGGCCTGATGATCTGGAGGAGGGGACGCGACTGGGAGGCGTGTCGGAGGTGTTCCTGTGATGTCACGTGAGCGGTTTGCCCTCATTGGCTGAACAGCTCATGTGACCCAGCTGTCACGCAACAAAAAAAATGGTTTTTCACGCGTGGTCACGATCTATGGTCTGCCTCATAGAAGTACACACTTTTGTTCTCGGTGCGCAAGACGTATGTCTAAGTATGGCCGCTGCCTTCGTTTTGAAAGAACTTAGACTGGTAGCGGATATGTGAGTCTTGGGTAGATTGTTCCAGTTTTGGGTGAACTGTAAGAGGTGGAGCGGCCGGATAGTTTGCTGAACCTTGGGACCATGAACAGTCTTTTGTAGTCAGATCTCAGGTGATAAGTGCTGCATGTGGTAGGGGTGAGGAGCTTGTTCAGATAGATGGGTATCTTGCCCAGAAAGTATTTTGGAGGGCTTTGTTTCTCTCTGGCTTCTCCCTTTTGTCTGATGTCACTGTGCTTACTGCTTGCCAAATCTCTCTCTCTCCTCTCTCCTCTCTCGACCAACACTCCACTATTTAGATGATCCTAATACATTCAACTTATAATTAATTTCCCAATTAGACTTGACATTTTGTACAAATGTATGTTCTCAGCCCGGAAATGTAGGGTTGCACATTTAAAGGTGCAACCCTATCTCTAAGTACGTATTGTGAGAAAGATCTCTACCCAGTGATGCAGCCATTGAGGTTGGCCTTTATGCACCCAAGTTAGGAGCCGTTTGGCTATTTTCTTCTGTCCATGACCACTTGCCCAAGCCCAAAAAGGAAACTCATTTTCCAAACTGCAAAGGGGCACCTGCTTTATCAAAGTATTTCACATAAATGCAAACAAATCCTGTATATACATTAAATAATACAATGTTATTTATTTTTGGTTTATCTGAACAGCTTCTACATTAATAGTTTTTCTCGTCTGTAGTTTTCCATTTGTTAGTATTAACTAATTATTGCAGTGCAGTATTCTACGTTTCATTTCATAATGTTTTCTTTCATGATGAAGGACACAGAAGAAGCATTAGTGATGAACCTGAGAGATAGTCAAGTTCTGAACCATAAAGATAACCTGGCGTGGAACTGGAGTCTCATAGGGACCATACTTAAGGTCAGTGGAATATCTGCATCACTAATAGCTTTTATAACGTACTGAACAATTTATTTCATGTAAAATTGATAGTCTGTGTGTACATGTCCTGAAGCACTGAAAGTAATATAACATACCATTTGATCAAAGTAGAAACATGTATAGTTTGATACATTAGCGATCCTGCGTTTTGCACCTATTATATCATCATGAACGCTTACATTTATAAGAAATGTTGAAACTTGCTAAATCTGCAGAAAATACTAAAAGCTCCTTTTCACCGTTTTTTTTTTTTATATACTAGTGGCCAAATGTGAATCTAAGGAATTGTAAAGATGAGCAGCTACACAGGTATGTATATCCTTATACAGTATGTCGCCCACAGCTGTAATCTGCGCAAGGCAATACAGGGAATATTATATGATTAATGCAACAAGCAAAATGAGACAATAGGAAAGGAAATCCCTGCCCGGATAGTTTACAACCAAAGTCTGAGTTTATAGTAATGGCAATCACTTAAGGAAAGGGGGGGGGGGGGTGGAGAGGAAAGGTTAACCCTCGCTCTAACCTGGCTCAAGGTGCTGCAATCAGGGGCAAGTTTGAATATACAACAGTAGAAAAAGAAACCCCTTTAACGAGAGCACTCTGGAAAGGCCAATCCACTGAAAACAACGGCATAAAATGGTATATGTAGTGTAATGATGAATAAATTAAAAATATCTTTATTAGGAGATTACTCAATATTAAAATAATGCAGGTAAGTGAACCTATGCCTCAACTGAGGCTGACCTAAATCTAACGTGCAAATTTTAAAATGAGGTAGGTATGAGCTGGGGTATAATGTCCCACTGAAACATATAGGTGGGACTGAAGAGCCCTTGCATATAAATGAAAGAGAACCTCTGTTAGAGGGATAAGGAACTCTAAGTGGTAGCGAAGTATCCTAAACAGGATGTGATAAGGGTACTGCGATACAGAATATACAAATAGGTACTACACTGGAGGGATACAGAGCCTTAGCCAAATAAACTGGTGTGTCAATATGTAACACTTAAATACTCTCATGCCCCCTATTGGATATCCAGTGCAACAAGTGTAGGTACTAATAACTGTATATATACTCTTAAATCCTGGTTAGATAAGTGTATGTATTGGAGCGTATTGTAACACTCCTGGTGTTAGTATACATTGATCTTAACCACATGTATAATCAAACAAATAGTTAGACATTGTAGCTCCTGTGCAGTGAACATAATATGGATACAGCTACTGCCCACGGCTAGGTACAGAGAAGGAACGCTGTGCCTGTATTTGTCCGTGTAACAGTGGTACACACTCACTTCCAAGACATAGTAGGTGGATGTAGTTGGGCTGCGAGTCTGGACAAATTGTCATACAGTTGTTGTATGGCAGAATGTCACTGCTGACAACGTCTTACGCCAAAGATAACATGCAGTGAACTTTTGCACAGTTATTGCAGTGTGCTTTGAAAAAACACCATATGTGTCAAAACTGAATGCATCTACAGTATACCATAACTAGGTAACTGTACAGATTGTCAGATTAAGTATGTCTTACAGAGTGTTTCTTTGGTACCCCATATAGGTGATAGATCCAAATAAAAGTTCTGTATTGCTGCACAAATGGTTTACAATGGAATATGTGACTGGACAGAGTGACAGACTAGTAATGTCTGGCGCGGTGTCTCGGTGAATACTGTGGTAGATCTACGAATCAGTATACCAACTTATATAACTCAGTCTCATTTATACCCCGTATAAACTTAAAAAATATACGTAATAGTACTTCAAAAACTGTCTATACTCAATGCTGAGCTTAAATAGTATAAAGTTACAGCTATGCTGCGGGTAGAGGACAGGCAATCTCTGTGGTCTCCCCCGATGACGTCAGCGCGTCTAATTGCCGAAGTTTACAGCTGAGCTACGGGTAGAGGACAAGCAGTCTCTGTGAACTCCCCCAATGACGTCAGCACGTCAAACTGCCGACGTACGTTTCGCTACTGGCTTTGTCAAGTAGTAGTAATGGCTACGGCGATGCGACCGCATAACGTCACATATCGCCGTCGCTATAGCGATTGTTGCACTGAGGTGCAGGAGATCTCGGGAGGGCAACAGGGGGTGTGGCGGAGGCGTGGCCCGTTACATCACGAGCGGTTCACCCTCATTGGCTGAACCGCTCACGTGACGCTGCTGTTGCGCATCCGTCGCTGGCCATGACAAATCCTTGGCTTCGGCGATTTCGGTCGCCATGTTGCTGCACAGCACCCCCCTGACGTGCCCCCGCGGCACCCGCGACGGACTTCAAATACTTGTGACAGTGCTGCGCGCCATTGCCAATACTATAAGCGCAGCCTAAGCATGTGTAATCATCTAATACATTAAAATCTTAACTGAGACACTGTGATATCATCTAAAGCAGACACTATGTCCTGGGCTTCGTCTCGCATATCTTCAATTCATGACGGTGCCTTGGAAACGGGTAATTAGAGATTTTCCGCGTAAGACCGCGAGCCATGCAAAATTAGCAGTTTTGTTTTAACATTTTAGCAGAAAATTTAGCAAGAACAGAAATTTAACCAAAAAAATAAATAATTATTGGCAAGCATCAAAAATCTGTTTACATTACAAACTGCAACACCAGCAAATGGGCATCAGGTCGCCCCGCCCTTTTATCTACTGCCATTGTGCTCATTTTAGTTATCAATCCTATATCAGTTTGTAGAGACACGGTGAACATGTTGCAGAAAGGAGTTGAAGAAGAATGCCTTCCTCAGGTCGCTTTTTAAAAAAAAAATGTTTTTAATGTTTATGAAGCCGGTTTTGGAGATCCCCTGCTTCCCACCTATGTAACAAAAAAAAAAAAGACTAGCCAGAGCTACACATTTAAATAAGTGGGCACATTTTTTATTTTTGCATGATGATTCAAATGTTATGCTTCACGCAACAAACTCACTTTTATTTATAAAGTAATGGCAGTTAAATTGCCCTTTTTTTGGGAAAATATGTAATTCTGCCTTGTCCATGCGTGTTTATTATTTTTATGCAGAGTTTTGAATTGATTCAAGTGTAGTAAATGAAACCACACCGGGCAGGGAGCTGCTGCTATTAACTGATTCTTTAACCCAGGCTGTGTTGAAAAGCTGTGTAATACGACACGCATACTGTATGCTTATAGACAGGGCTCGACAAATTCATTAAAAAAAAAAAAACACTCGCCCCCCCATCACCTCCCCCCCCCCCCCAAAGTAACTTGCCCCGCACCCCCACCCCCACACAAAACCTCTCTCATCCCCCTAATTTTACCCGCTCCTGAGTCTTACCGGCGGCGGGGTGGTGTGGCGTCTCCCGGCTTTCTCCTGCTTCTCTCCTGCAACTTCCGTGCCTCCCCTGTAACTCCCGTCAACTTGGCTGCGTGGCATCAAATGACCCTGCGTTGCCATGCCAATGGGGCGCTACGTGACGTCAAGCAGGGTTGCAGACCTGTCTGAGAACATGGGAATGTGTTCACAGGTGTTATTTGTATTTGCTGCGAAGTCACTGCAACTCTGCATTCAGAAGGTACCATAGTTTTAGTTAGTAATCGTCTTCGATTAACACTAAACACAAACAACATTGTAACTTTTAGGTTTATACGACGACTTCTATATTTTTACAAGCCCAGCAGTAAACTCTATGCCAATTTGGATCTGGATCATAGCAAGGCTAAACAGCTGACTGTAGTGGGATGCCAGTTCACAGAGTTTCTTCTGGAGTCTGAAGAGGTGAGTAGAATTGACTTTAAAGCAGCAAGTTAAACCATACTACCAAACGCTTTAGCACTTCCTTTTGGCCGTCCATTGGCTGCTCTACCAATGTTGCAAGCCATCAAGGAGAATTGGAATCAAATTCCTTAATCCATTTGTCTGTATTTTGCTGCACATTGTTTTACATTCACAGTGATATTTGTGTCATTAAGTCATCTGTCGGCCCACACACGTCGCAGGAAAATTAGTGTTACTTGAAATATGTAGCATAGCATTTTTTTTACTCCTTTTTACTGGAAAGAAAATGGTAAATATCAGCCATAGTCTATTCATTAATTATGACATGCAGAACAAAATTAAATATATGTAGAACTTCCCAATACAGGTGTGAAGATGCGTGCAATAAAAACATACATTATACAGTGCAATCACAGAAAAAAGCAGTGATGGAAAAGATGATCTTATTGCTTTCTAACCCAAAATACTGAGGCAATAGGAGTTGCTGTAAGTGCATTAGTAATCTCCTTGCATATGGGGGGAGGGGAGGAGGAGGATATTGTATTGTATGTCTTTATAAGATATATGCTCTTGTAGCAACATTATACTTCATGTGTTGTAAAAACTAAGGGGTTTATGCATCAAGGCAATTTTGGACCCAAACTGGGCCATCTTCATCCTGTGCCAATATGTCAAAGAACTTTACTGCAAATTAGCTCAACGTACATTTGCTTGTCGCTTGGTTAGTGTCCGGAGGAGTTACATGATGCTCATATTATGAGATGTATCACATTAAGCGTCTCTGCATCATTCTTTGTACCTTTTTACTTGCGCAAAACAAACTGCTAGATCTGAAGTCTAACATTCTTTACTGGATGTAAGAAATTTCTCTTGCATATGACGCAACTCTGCGCCAAAAAGAACCATCAAAACACATTTTCTCTCTGCGTCGTTAAATAGTCCCTGGATCCCCATCAAAAAATGTTTCAACGATGGAATGTTGAGAGGGAGCCATGTTTAATTTTCTCCCTTTAATGGAAATTCTATTCACGTAAACATAGAAAGTTAATTTAAATTGTGGCAACTTACACTTTTATACCAATCAGGATGGGCACGGTCACCTTGAAGATCTTGTGAAAGACATTGTACTGTGGCTAAGCTCGTCATCTGGAATGAAACCTGAGCGCAGTCTTCAAAACAATGGATTATTGAACACTGTTAGTCAGCAGTACTTTCTGTTTATGGGTACTCTGTCCTGCCACCCTCATGGAGTCAAGATGCTTGAAAAATGCAATGCATTTCAGTGGTAAGTAATTTGTTATACATGTACATAAATATAAAGAGAGTTTCAGTCTCTCATACGTTGCATGACAGATTTTGGCCAAGTAAATAGCATAATCTGCACATTTTATAGATGTGCGTGTGTGCGCGTGTGCGTGTGTGTGCGTGTGTGCGTCGCTATAATTTGGTTCCTAGATGTGTGTAACAAAGTGAGGCTATAAAATGGTTAACCCAATAAAGAAAATTAATAAGGGCCACATATAATAATTGCCTGAATAAAAATAAAATAGCCTAAAAAATACAACACATATCTAACTAATGACAGTGCAAAAAATAAAATATAATCAAACCAGACAACGACAAATCTGCGAAATAGTCCAATGTCAGATAAGGTAGTGAATCCAGACAGGAGCATACTGCAGCTTCAATAGTGATGTTGCCACACCTCGAATACCTAAAAGAGAAAAAGAAGCGCAAGCTCCATAGCGTAATACTGTAATGGAAATGTAATATAGTATAAAAAATAAAAAAGAAGGTCTCTTGGACTTGCACTCACAAGAGGACAAATATGAACAGCATGTATGAGATCAAATCTCAATGGTGGTGACGTCACTATCAAGATGTACAGCAGTCCGTTGGCCAGCAGGAAAATAAACACCAATCTGATGTGTAATAGAAGTAGGAGGGCATGCACACTGCCAGTGTCACGACTGTGGGAGGCACCTGGGAGCTCAACCAATAGAGGATGGCAGTCGGGGTCCTGAACAACACCTCACCCACCGGAACCAGCGGGGCTGTGCTCAGGGAGCTCCCTGCTTTCCCCCGTTTGGCAAAATGTCCGTGTGTCACCTGGAGCTGCTAGCTGCCCCCGGATCTCTGCTTCTGTGTTTGCGTGCAAGCGAACCGAGGTGACGTCACTCCGCAACGTAGCGTCCTGCCGTGTTTCATCACAGTGACTTCTTCGGATGATCAGTTCCTCTGATGAAGTCACTGTGACGAAACGCGGGAGGACGCTACGTTGCGTAGTGACGTCACCTCAGTCCGCTTGCGCATATATACATACATGCATACTGTACATGCATTCATGCCTGACGTTTTGGTCCCCCTGAAGAAGGTCCCCCTGGGGACCGAAACGTCAGGCTTTTGTGTGTGGCTTATTTTGGACCCAATAAACCACTTTTTGTGATTCTCTTGTGCTGTGCCGGTATATTGGACACCTAGGGACACTTACAAATACATCTATATCGATCTATCAAGCATTAGTTGGAGTACGAATACATCATTTAGCAGGTGCGCTCATGGTTGCAACAGGAGAGTGTCGTGATAGTAAAATATTCTTTCCATGAGCAGCACAGATTGAGGTTTTAAAAATAAATCTTGTTTAGGTAATAAGGTATAGGGATTAGTCATGCACTTTACAGTTAGACTTAATTAAAAAAAACAAGTTTTGTCAAGGGAACAAGAAATTAAAATTCAGCTGCTCAAAATAAATGTTCTTGATTTTATATAAACAAAAAATAAACTGTTCAGCTATGCAATGTTACTTTTGGCTGCTACAGTTCATCTCTAGAGAAAAGCTTCCTCGGTTAGCACACCGTGTGATTGCACAGACTGAGAAATTAGGTGCAGGCGTTGGCAATGTGTAGCATTTAGTTGGCATTTATTATCATCATGAAGCAATTCTTCTTTCTGATCTGAATCCATCTTCTCCACTGAAGCCAGTAAGGTATTGTTACCCATAGATATGGAAGGCATGATAGAATTGAAATGTGGGTGTTGCAGAATTTTGTTTTGGACTCAAAAGCAACAGAGGTCTCAAATAGTCCGCACAGAACGAAGACAAGACGGGGAACATGTAGGCAGTGATTTCCTGTTGCTATTATACAATGTACTGGTATATATCAGAACCAGATTATAAACAAATAAAAAAAATGGTGTTTGTGTGTCCGTGCACAACCTTTTTTTAGTATAGTGCTGGATATACATGTGCCTGAAATTTATCTAGAGCAGGGGTCTATAAACATTTTTTAGCTGAGGGCCAGATTAATTAAAAACAAAAAAAGTAATCTGTCAAGTGCCACATCCTAACTATAGTATAAATATGGAATCTACACTGCTTGCACACTCGCAACTCTCTCCCCATCCTCTCCCCCCTCTCTCCCCATCCTCTCCCCCATCCTCTCTCCTCCCTTTCCCCCATCCTCTTTCTCTCTCCCCATCCTCTCTTCCCCTCTCTCTCCCCTTTCCCTCTCCCCCTCTCTTCTCTCTCCACCCTCTCTCCCCTCTTTCCACCTTCTCCCTCCCCCTTCTCAACTTCTCTCCCCCTCTCTCTTCCCACCTCTCTCCCCTCGTCTTTCACTCTCCCCCATCTCTCGTTTCCCCTCCTCTCCCTCTATTCCTCTCTCTCCCTTGCCTCTCTCCCTCTCCCCTCCATTCCCTCTCTCCCTCCTCTCCCCTTTCCTCTCCCTCTCCCCCATTTACACAGACACCTCATGCATGCCCCATGTACACACACATACCAAACCTGCAACATTAGTGTAATACACACACCATATAAATACACATTTATGTTCAACATTTACAAAATCTAAATATACAATATATACATGCATATAATGAATGGAACACACATATACCAACACACGCACACAGAGGAGACGAGAGATTAAGGGAGGAGCAGCAGCTATGCAGGGCTCTGCAGCTCCATCTGCTGTTCGGAAGCTGTAGTGTTTATGCAGCCGGGCAGTCCTGCTCTCCTCCTCCCCGGCCCAAACCAGGACATATTGATTCCGGTCCCAGGGGCCTGATTGAACCAAGTGGCGGGCCATGTTTGGTCGTGCTTTAGCCGTCCTTTCGTTTAGATATCCCTATTCTAAAGCATTTGTCTAAAATGAACTTTCATGTGAATAATCGGTTATTTATTTTTTCTTGCAGTCTTTTAAATCTCTGTTCATTGAAAAACCAAGACCACTTCTTAAAGTTGGCAGTTTCCAGCTTGGACTATAGCCGAGACGGACTGGCTAGAGTCATCCTCTCCAAAACCTTAACCGCATCTGCTGATGTAAGTACTATACATCTAATTCCTTTCCCGCGGAGTCCTAAATTAATTTGAAAAAAACGTGCAACAAGAGGTTAATATTTTTTTATTTTGTGCTGCCTTGGCTGCTCATATTCTCTCTGGTTTGCTGTGCATGTTTTTGTTTATGTATGTGCTTTTATTGTTGTGTGTCTGTGTGTGTGCGTGTATACACATCCTTGTGGTTTGTGGTGTACAGCTTGAAACATGAAGGCAACATACAAACACTTCTGTAAAAAAAAAAAAAGGAATAAATATATGGTTCTTATCTGCAGTCAAACTATTTTTCTATACAGTATATAATTACATACTGATCTAAAGTACTGGTACTTTGTGTTTTTTATGCAAGCATTTAAAGTATGATTTGATGAGATACATGTGTTTGTAGAAAACATTTGAAGTGGACAATCGGTCCTATTTCTCACTGTCTTTCATCCATTTATGTATGTATGTCTTTATATAGCGCCATTAATGTGCATAGCGCTTCACAGCAGTAATACACGTGACAATCATAGAAATAACAAATAATACAAATAACACATAATGGGAAGAAGTGCTTCAGACAAAGTGCCATTTAGGAAAGTGAATCACTGCCCCGAAGAGCTTACATTCTAATTGGTTGGTAGGAAGAATGTACTGAGACGTTAGGAAGGTGTCTGTTTATTTACTATTCCCTTTGTAATTCATTCTCTACCTCATCTGCAATATATTGTTATCTTGGATTTTATATATGTGTTAAAATCATGGAATATTGTGTAATCAGTATTGCTGACCTGAGGGAGAGAGAACTCTCAACTTGTATTATACTATCTATTGTTAGTCCAAGTAAAAAAAAGTGTGTGTGTCTCTCTATTTTTCCATGATTTTATATTTCATCTTGCAGGCTTCTTTTTAACAGAATATCAAAATAAAGGGCCTCTAGAGATTTATCAAAAAAAAAAAAAAAAACATAAAAATATTATTCTTTTAAATGACATTAAAAAAATGAAACCTACACGTGGATTTACAATACTAGAACACAGGTGGAGGATGACAGCAGTAACACATGTTGTTTTCCTCTCTGCACACAGAGCTGCCGGCTGTACGCCACAAAGCACTTGCGCGTTCTTCTGAGAGCTAATGTGGAATTTTTCAGTAACTGGGGGATCGAGTTACTAGTGACACAGCTGTACGATAAAAGCAAAAACATTTCTTCTGAAGCTCTGGACATCTTGGACGAGGCCTGTGAAGACAAGGTGATTCAGGTTTCTTAAGCATAACATATGAAAGGAATGTACATTTCTGTATGGGGGGCAATGCATTTATGTAGGCAGGAAATTACATTAATATTTGTATAATGTTTGATCTGAAAAATAATGGATTTACTCAGTTTTTTTTTTTTATTTATTTATTTTTTTTAAAGGCTAATCTTCACGCGCTCATCCAAATGAAACCAGCTCTTTCCCATCTTGGTGATAAGGGCTTGCTCCTTCTGCTTAGGTAAAGCTGACTTTTATAAACTTGTCTACCCTTGTTATATTGTAGGCGTTCATGGGCCATAACCTATACGATACGTTTTTTTTTTACCTTCGCAGGTTTTTGTCCATTCCAAAGGGGTTTTCCTACTTAAACGAAAGAGGTTATGTCACCAAGCAGATGGAAAAATGGCAAAAGGTAGTTGACCTGCATGTTATATGGATATAGAGCATCATTTGAGTCACTTGAACAATAGATATGCTTGAGTATAAATATGCACTTGGAAAGTTGCATCCAGCACTGGCATTTCTCTGTTAAAGCATTGCCTTCCGTTCAGCAGTTTTGTACTCCGTGTTATTGGTTTAGTCACCTGTACAAGAATCATTCTTACATGACTCAATGAAGGGACAGAGCCATGTAACGTAGCAGGTCAAAAAAACAATTTATTATAAACAACATAATGTTTTCAGTTCCCTTAAAAAGATTCAATTCCCCTTTGTTTTTTGTTTCTTTGCTTTGTGTCAAAAAGGAATGTTTCCCTTTTCTCTAGGTCAGCTGAATTGAAGTATAACAGCTACTTATGTTTATGTTTTACTAATAAATGGCTTAATAATTACTTCGCAAAGCATGGGTAAAAAAAATGACCTAGTTTGGAGTCTACTCACCAAAAATATGGAGTTACTATTGATCAGCAGGGGAGATTCATCAGTACCCCCCTTGAGTTTGGTTATGGGGTTCCCTGATCCCTGGGCAATGTTTAAAGCAGGAATAAATAAATAATACATAAATCTGGTAGGTAGGAGTGGATGACACTGGGGAAAGCAAATGGGAGAGGGAAGGGATGTAGCAAAGAGGTGGATGAATGCCTCCTCAAATGGACTGCCTTTGTGCACCAGAAAAAAACATATTACCAGATGCCAGCAAACAATAAAATAAACAGTGATCCAATACTAGTATACTGCCTGCGTGCGCGCCTGCAGCCCAAGCGATTTGTGAACTTGGCTGCAGGAGATTGTAGACGCGTGGCAGATGCGTCACAAAGCTGGTTCGCCCTCATTGGCTGAACCAGCTCACGTGCGCTGACGTCATGTGATTTTGATTACATCAGGCAGGGGGGGCCCGAGAAATTTCATGGATGAAAAGGGGGGCTCGGCATTAAAAGTTAGCTCACCCCTGGCCTAACCCAATGTCTAAATATAGAGAACAGACATTACGTATCACCAGAACAGGCTCTCTGCAGTCAGAATAGGCAAAGGCAGTAGGCTGAAGAACACGATGAATGATGAAGACACAGGCAAACAAATCCAGGCACTGTGTAGCTGAGGACGCCCTCACAGGACTTTGAAAAAAAAAATTACAGAAGGTTTGTTCAAGAGAAAGAAACTTGGATATTAGAAAGGTACTTACTTGAGCAGAAAATTCAATCCTTTTAATAAACTTTGCTTGTTTTTTTTTTTTGTTTTTTTCAAAGTCCTTTGAATGCATATAGAGATCTATCGTTAAAAAAAAAAATGAAAACCGAAGTATTCAAAACATCAGCACCGGACAAAGTAAAGACCAAAATAAAAGGGTGTTTATTGACCCATAACAAAAAAAAATGTTTTTGTTCTATTCCCTCCTTTTATCTAGCACGGACATGGTGCGTGTTACTATATTGGTAATGGATAATTGTGGGGGGGAGGGGGATTTATGGGGTTTTTTTGTTTGCTTTTTTTTTTTAAGGTTGTGATGCCTTTTATTAAACCAACATGTCAATTATGAACATTTATGAATCTATAAAGAAACTTCATGCTGAACTTTGTTAAATTTATTCAGTAGAACAGTGCTATACTTTAATTACTACTGTGTCTAGGGTATAAATGTGGGACTAGACCACTAGCTGACTATGCCAAACCATTTAAAGAGATCAACATGAAAGAGAATACATACAAACTCAAGGAACGTTCTGTAAATGTGAATATATACTGATCTTCTATATACAGATTCATACATCTGCTTTTATTATTTAGGAATATAATTTAAAGTATGTCGATTTGATTGAAGAACAGCTTAACGAAGCACTTACCACTTACCGCAAGCCTGTTGATGGTGACAACTATGTTCGTCGTAGCAACCAAAGGTGAATTGTCTGGTGCCCAACGTGACTTTGCGAGACTGCCCTAGCTCAATTTGTGAATAATTTTCACATTTTCCAGGGGCATCAATGTCTACAAGCTGTTGAAATTATAATACTGTATCGAGTTAATGAAATTATTTAGATTCTGCCTCATGTAAGCAAATTAATTTATATATATATATTTATTTTTTTACAGATTGCAACGTCCACATGTCCATTTGCCAGTTCACTTGTACGGGCAACTGGTACATCATAAAACCGGATGCCATCTCTTGGAGGTTCAGGTGGGCACAGCCGCTGTGTAATTTATCACAGAATTGAGAGAATATGCCATCTACTTTATCTTATTTTGGAGAAATGCTTGCCAAAATAACCTCGCACAATCATGGCTTCAAATGCAGGTCTTGCTTGGTGCATACTTTTGATTTTCAATTGTGGTAGAGGTTGAATTTGTATTTATTTTTTTTTTTATTTTTTTTTGAGCGTTCTGTTTTAGCCTTTTGCCACTTGGCTTTTATGCATTGTTATCAAACCAAACATTACTATTTTCTATTAATTGTGTTGATGTTTCACTGTTGTTTTTTTTTGTTCATCTCTGGATCAATGTACCGTAAATAAAAATATAGGATAAATATCTGTCTAAATTTAGCAATGGTTGAACTCGATGGATATATGTCTTTTTGTCAACCTCATCTACTATGTAATTATATATTGGATGCCATGCTTGGCACTGGATTTCATAAACATGGGATTTATTCAGAATTTTTTTGGAGTGCTTAGATTTTGTGATCCCTTGTTGGATTTTGTTTTGTGTGAAATTGCAGGTGTAGGGGGCAAGTTTATGTTCAACTTAAACTTTGTTTTTCTTTTAGAGTGTTGTCCCAGATCTGAGTTACACTGTTCGATCGCCCATGTTAGACAAATGGGAGGGAATCAAACAACTGAAAGCAGCCCTTTGGTCATTGGTAAGTAAAACCTCTATTTCCGGGACAACATTTTTAGGGCAGAGTTGGTGCTTAATCGCCAATTTTAAATGAAGCTTCCCAATAATACGTTTTGCGGTTTCTCAGGCTTACCAGCATTCAGTGATCCTCCTAGCGGTTCTTTTCAATTTTACTGGTCTGATACCACTCCTTACATTTGCAACTCAGAACCATTATTTCCCTAGCCAATTCCAATCTGGCTTTCGCCTCAAACACTCCACCGTAACTACCCTGCTAAAAGTTTGCAATGAAATCCAGTGTGGAATGGAACGGGGACAACTCACTGGTGCAGTATTCCTAGATTTTGCAAAGGCTGTTGATCATGCTATCCTGCTTAACAAACTCCAGAGCTTTGGAATAGGGAAGCATGCTTTAAACTGGTTTCAGTCCTACCTATCAGGTAAATCCCAACATTTGTCCATCTCAGGCTCTAACTCCAACCCCCTGGATATCACCTGTGGTGTCCCGCAAGGCTCTGTTCTGGTTCCACTGCTCTGCTCAGTGTTCATCAATGATCTTCCCACAGCTTGTAAGGAAGCCTCGATGCACATGTATGCAGATGACACAATCCTATATGCACACAGCCATAGCATCTCTGACCTTCAACACATACTTCAGTCTGACTTTTTGAGACTCGAAAACTGGATTTCCCAAAACAAACTGTTTTTAAACACTGACAAGACTGTAACAATGGTATTTGGGACCAAGACTAAATTTTTAAAGCTTCCAGCGACTGAGCTCCAGATTAGAACCAACGCTAACACCACCCCAACCCCTGTCACTAGTTTGAAATACCTGGGCTTATGGTTTGACTCCCACTTAACATTCGGGATGCACATTGATACCCTGATAACCAAGACCTATGCCAAACTAGGGTTACTTTACAGGAACAAATCCTCCCTAAGTCTCCTAGTCAGAAAGCGTATCGCACAGCAGATGCTAATGCCAATTATTGACTATGGAGACATAGTATATGGCTCGGCACCTCAAACCCACCTTGGCAAACTTGACACCCTCTACAATTCAATTTGACGTTTTGTTCTCCAATGCAACTACAACACGCATCACTGCGAAATGCTCAAAGAACTAGATTGGTCATCACTCGAGTCTAGGCGCAAAGTTCACCTTTCCTGTCTTGCCTTTAAATTCTTTATGGGCAAGCTACCCAGCTATCTGAGCAAGCTCCTCACCCCTACCACATGCAGCATTTATCATCTGAGATCAGACTCCAAAAGACTGTTCATGGTCCCAAGGCTCAACAAAGTATCCGGCCGTTCCTCCTTCACTTATCGTGCACCCCAAAACTGGAACAACCTACCAGAGACTCTCACATCCACCACCAGTTTAAGTTCTTTCAAATCGAAGGCTGTCTCACATTTTAATCTGGTCTGTAACGGTTTCATACGCCCATAATATATATTTTCCTTTAACTGTGCATGCAATGTCTTGTATATAATGTATACCCTGTTCATTTATGTAACTGTTTTTGTAACCATGTACAGTATTATTTGTCTTAACTCTGTGCCCAGGACATACTTGAAAACGAGAGGTAACTCTCAATGTATTACTTCCTGGTAAAATATTTTATAAATAAATAAAATAAATTATGCTGGTCTACTGGAGTCAGAAGGACTTGATATGGAGTAGCGTAATATAACTGGTAGTACATTTTTTTAATGAAGACTGATAGATGTTGACACTTAAATTTTTTTACAAATAAATGTATTGTGTGTTCTTAAAGCTGAATGTCAGAAGCTGTTAAATACATTTGGTATAAACAGTGACAGAAGAACTGGAGGCATTATGTCCCATATTTAACAGTCTTCTGCCATAAGACACTTCCCAGTGCTGGAAGACACCTTGCAGCTCATTTACATAATAGGCGGTAGTGAATACAACCCTATATGTCATTTTGATTAATGTAACTGTGTTTTCAAAAAGGATACAAACAAAAAACAGTACACACACACACACTATCTCTCTGTGTGTGTGTGTGTGTGTGTGTGTGTGTGTGTGTGTGTATATACACACACACATATATATACACACATATATATATATATATATATACATATATATATAACAGTGTTCGACAAACCTATACATTTGCTCGCCCCGGGCGAGTGGATTTAACCCCCGGGCGAGTAAATAATGGCCCAAGCAGCACACGTTTGGTACTAGGTGGCGAGTAGATTTTTTTGTGCGGCGAGTAGATTTTTTGGTGATTTGTCAACCACTGTATATACATATATATATATATATATGTATATATATATGTATATATATATATTAGATCAGGGGTGCGCAAAATTCCTGCGCTGCGCCCCCTGCCTTATCTCCTCTGGTGTCGTGCCTCCCTGCAGCGTCAAATGACGCCGAAGGGTCAGGTGTCCCGTCATTTGACGCCGCATCTCCATGGCAATGGGCGTCAAATTATGCCGCATAGCCATGGAGACTGAACCTGGGTAAGTAAATTACAGAGGACTCGCGCTCTGAGTGGGACCTCTAAACGACGCGCGCCCTCCTCCCCCCCCCCCCCAAAAGTCTTGCGCCCCCCAGTTTGTGCACCGCTGGATTAGATCTTCCACAAGCTTCACTATGAAATGTTCCGGTAGTTTTCAGGCAATAACTCTGACAAAAAACACTAAAATTGCAATCATTGCTTTACTGCTGCTTTAAAGGAGCACTTCATGGCGTTTAACATTTTTAACATAGGATTGAAGCAGGGAATCTCCAGTGAGACCTCCGTAGGGGGTTGCTGGTAGCTGCTCCTACTGAGATTTCTGGGGTTTAAAGTGTAAAGCTCCCGCGGCACAATAGGAAGCCGAACCTGATGATGTCACGGCTTCCTATTGGCCGACCGGGAGCTTTGAAAAACAGACATAACATGAACCCTACTAGCTGAGCAGAGCGGCTGCAGGCACCCCCTACATAGGGAAGCATCTCCGGAAGCAGGGGGTCCCCGGAGCTTAAATTAATGGGGCACCCCCTGCTTCATTCCAACGTAAAAATAAGAAAACTAACAAAAAATAAGCACAGCATGAATTGTCTCTGTAATAGCGCTTTGGAATTGCTGCAGTCTTTTGTTTTCTGTAAGGCTAAGGCCCCGCTCCCTCAGTCAGTGCGCCCGCACTGCAGACAGGCGGGGCGCTGACAGACACAGACCGCGATATGCGGTCTGTAGGGAGTGGGAGCCGGAGGTGGGCGGGAGGGGGCGTGGCTTGAGCGGAGGGACCCGCTACTCCCCCCCTCCCTCCCTCCACGGGCTCGGGCTGCAGGAGGGAGCTGCTGCGGGCTGCTGTAAGGTAAGCAGCTCCCTCCCCCTTCTGCCACAATAAAAAAACCACACACTACCTTGAGTAGGAAGCTGCCTGATGACAGCTCCCGCCCCCGCCGCTGATTGGCTCATCAGCGCACCACGTGACGCGTCACCGCTCGGGATCACAATTTTCTTGAATCCCCTGCCGGCTGACGCGTCACAGTGCGTAGTGAGCCGTCAGCGAGGGGGGACTGGGACCGGCTAGGGAGGATTCCCCTGCTGGTGGGGAACGCTCGCGCGGACGTCCGCGCCGCCTAGCGCCGCAGGTCCCAGCCCTAAGTCATGAGCTACAGTATTAACAAAAGCGGTGTGCATTATATGATAGGTTCTACTTTGCACATGTTTGTGTGTAAATTTGCCAATCTACATATTAAAATTATGAAATACGTTTAAAATGTTACAGGAAGTGTTACATTTACAGATTCTAACTATATAATACAAGGCTTTGCAACTTTAATATATGCTGCTAAGGGGAAATAGTTTTTTGAGAAATCCTCCTCAATGACAATGTTAAATGGGCTCAACAAAACACCATTTAAACTGCAAAATCACCTTTCCTTTCGTCCTACTCGCAGTCCCCCATGGTTACTTAACCAATTTTGATTGTTGTTTATAGCTTATCTACATAAGTGATCTTCTTTAGGTGTAATTTGTGTTTTTACTTTTAGGGCAACATTGGGTCTTCTAATTGGGGTCTTAATTTACTTCAAGAGGAGAATGTGATTCCTGATATAGTAGCTCTTGCCCAGCATTGTGAAGTCCTTTCTATTAGAGGGTAAGTATCAGCATGATGATCCCATTAAATTCAAAATAATGAATCTTGGTTGGGTTTCCGGGGCTCGTATGACACGTGTGAATGGTTTAAATAGCCTTTCACAGTGGATCAGAACTTCATTAAATTCCTCTGTAATAACAATCCGTTCGCAAATAGTTTAGTCCCTCCCGGCACCAAAGGGAAAAGTGATTAGTTGTAAATCTCGTAATTCACCTTGGTGACTTTCTTATAATTTACATTTTTAATGTTAGATTGTGAAGGAATGTATTGGGTGGTGCACACCCCAATGTAAATTAAATGTATCAAGATTATCCCCAAAAACCATGATCTATCGTAGGATGCAAACCATTTGTAGCTCATGGTTCTCCATTCCCCCAGTCATTACATTTTGCAAAATAAGAAAAATAGTATATGTAATTAATAGATATATGCTTATACACAACATATTTGCAGAGATTATTGTTCTGTAGCAAATATAATAACAATTAATACAATATTGCATTATTATATTCCCAATAAAATTATGTATTTAGTTTAGAAATTCCAATGTTTGTATTCCAAATTGTGCATGCACTTTTTTTAATATAAAAAATGATTAAATGTGTCTACTGACTGATATGTGTGGTTGATTTCAAGTGCTGGTTGTTTAAAGTGTGTGCAGTTAGAACCAGAAGCAGTTAGAACCAGAAGCAGTTTGAACAAGGAAGTGGTTAAACCAGGTATAGTTATTGAAGTACAGTTTACTGTTAGTACTTCTAAACTTCATAGTTGCTAGAATGAGCAGGATTGAAAATGCCACTCAATGCACATCTTGCCACATGTATGTGCACTTGGAGCAGCTGTTCCAAGGAGCATAACGCTGTGAAAAGTGTAACCGGGTGGTCTCTTTAGAGTCAGAGATTGCTGATCTGAAGAGGCAACTTGCAATATTGAGGGACATTGGCAATCTTGAAAGGGAATTAGAGCTCACTGAGCAGGCCCTTGCTTCGACTAGTGGTGCAGATGGTGGCGCTGTTAGTGAGGAGCAGGTAGGTAGCTTGGTTGCTGTTAGTGAGGAGCAGGTAGGTAGCTGGGTGACAGTTAGAAGGGGAAGCAGGGCAATAGGGAAGAGGCAGGTCGTTTCTGAGCTGACACATCCCAATAGATTTGCCATGTTGAGTGAAGATATTAGGAATGTTGGGGCAGAAATGGCAAGGCTGGGGGAGACTAATTCCTCTAGCAGCCAGGGGAATAGTTCCTCCAGCACAGTGGGGACTCAGGATGCTCAGATACAAAGAAAGATTTTGGTGGTAGGGGACTCCATTATTAGGAAGGTAGATAGGGCAATCTGTGGTCAGGACCGCATAAACCGAACAGTTTGTTGTCTCCCGGGTGCTCGGGTTCGGCACATTGCGGATCGGGTAGACAGATTGTTGGGGGGGCTGGGATTGACCCGGCGGTATTGGTTACACGTTGGCACCAATGACAAAGTTAGAGAAAGATGGAGGGTCCTAAAAAATGATTACAGGGATCTAGGCCAAAAGCTTAAGGCAAGGACCTCCAAGGTAGTATTTTCTGAAATACTACCAGTGCCATGCGCTACCGCAGGCAGACAGTCAGAGATTAGGGAGGTTAATGCATGGCTAAGAAAGTGGTGCAGGAAGGAGGGGTTTGGGTTTTTAGAGCACTGGGACTCCTTTTCTGAGAGGTGCCATCTATATTCTTGTGACGGATTGCACCTCAATGAAGAGGGATCTTCTGTGCTAGGGGGAAGAATGCTAAAAAGGTTGGAGGAGATTTTAAACTAGGATGGAGGGGGGAGGGGAATGAAACAGATAATGAACTAAATGGAATAGATGAGGATACAAGGTCGTATGGAGGTAGAATGGGGGCAAGTGCAAGTTTGACAAGCAGTGAGACACCCATAGTAAATACAGATAATACTAGAAAACTTCTAAAGACTAAACAAAGTGGGCGCAGAAAGGAAGGAGCAGATAAGATAATAGTACAGGCTGAAAAAAACCCTGAAATGCATGCTTGCTAATGCAAGAAGCCTGACTGATAAAATGCGGGAGCTTCAATTAATAGCTGCAAGGGAGCAGTGTGATATCATAGGCATTACTGAAACATGGTGGGATGAAACTCATGACTGGACAGTTAATTTAGAGGGTTATTCTCTTTTTCGGAAGGATTGAACAAATAGAAGGGGAGGTGGAGTCTGTTTATATGTTAAACCGGATCTAAAACCTATTATAAGGGATGATGTCTATGAAGGGAATGATGAAAATGTAGAGACTTTGTGGATAGAAATTAGCAGTGGAGGTAAAAGTATAAAGAAAATATTTGTGGGAATATGCTATAAACCACCAAATATCTGTGAGATTGAGGAAGCTAAAATACTTTTGCAAATGGAGAAGGCATCAAAACTGGGTTATGTTTGCATAATGGGGGATTTTAATTATCCAGACATAGACTGGGGCAATGAGATTAGCGTTACAACAAAAGGGAACAGGTTTTTGGAGGTGCTTAAAGACAATTATATGACCCAAATTATTGAGGAACCAACCAGGAGAGGGGCAGTTCTGGATTTGGTCATATCAAACAATGTAGAAGTAATAACAAATATTCAAGTCCTGGAACATTTGGGTAACAGTGATCATAACATGGTCTCATTTGAAATAAATTATCATAAAACAGATTACTTGGGTTCAACAAAGACTTTAAACTTTAGAAAGGCAGATTTTAATAAACTGAGGTCTAATCTAGTAGTAATACAATGGGATGAGGTTTTTGCAGAGAAAATGTAGAAGATAAATGGGCAGTCTTTAAAACATTGTTAGAAAAGCACACTTATCAGTGTATAAAGTAATAAGTATAAAAGAAATAAGTCAAAACCAATGTGGCTAAATATACAGGTAGGGGAGGAAATGGACAAGAAGAGGAAGGCGTTTAGATTCTTTAAGTCAGAAGGGACAGAGACATCATATCAGAATTATAAGGAATGTAACAAAAATTGCAAAAGGGCAATCAAATTAGCAAAAATGGATAATGAAAAAAGGATTGCAATAGAAAGTAAGGTCAACCCTAAAAAATTCTTTAAGTACCTTAATAACAAAAAAATGAGAAAAGAAAATATAGGACCCTTTCAGTGTGAGATGGGTAAGCAGATTATTGGAGATAAAGAAAAAGCTACGGTATTAAACAAATTCTTTGGATCTGGGTTTACCAGGGAAGTATCAAGTTCAATAGTAGTGTCGCAGGAGGAAGCCACAACCTTCATATTAGTGAACAATTGGTTAACTGAGGAAGAAGTTCATAAGCGACTTGAAAAAATTAAAGTTAATAAGGCACCTGGCCCCGATAGCATACATCCAAGAGTTCTCAAGGAGTTAAGCTTAATAATAGCAAAACAATTATATTTAATATTCAAGGACTCCATTTCCACAGGCTCAGTACCACAAGATTGGCGTAAGGCAGATGTGGTGCCTATATTTAAAAAGGGAGGTAGATCACAACCGGGAAATTACAGACCTGTAAGCCTGACTTCAATAGTAGGGAAACTACGTGAAAGTTTAATACGGGATAATATTCAGGAATACCTAATGGAAAACAAAATTATTAGTAATAGTCAGCATGGATTTATGAAGGATAGATCTTGCCAAACTAACCGTATTTGTTTCTTTGAGGAGGTAAGTAGGAATTTAGACCAGGGTAATGCAATTGATGTGGCCTCCTTAGGGGGGGGAGGCTGGGATTGACTCGGCGGTCTTGGTACACGTTGGCACCAATGACAAAGTTAGAGAAAGATGGAGGGTCCTAAAAAAATATTACAGGGATCTAGGCCAAAAGCTTAAGGCAAGGACCTCCAAGGTAGTATTTTCTGAAATACTACCTGTGCCATGCGCTACCGCAGGGAGACAGTCAGAGATCAGGGAGGTTAATGCATGGCTAAGAAAGTGGTGCAAGAAGGAGGGGTTTGGGTTTTTAGAGCACTGGGACTCCTTTTCTGAGAGGTGCCATCTATATTCTAAGGACGGATTGCACCTCAATGAAGAGTTATCTTCTGTGCTAGGGGGGAGAATGCTAAAAAGGTTGCAGGAGATTTTAAACTAGGATGGAGGGGGGAGGGGAATGAAACAGATAATGAACTAAATGGAATAGAGGAGGATACAAGGTGGTATGGAGGTAGAATGGGGGCAAGTGCGAGTTTGACAAGCAGTGAGACACCCATAGTAAATACAGATAATACTACAAACTTCTAAAGACTAAACCAAGTGGGCGCAGAAAGGAAGGAGCAGATAAGATAATAGTACAGGCAGAAAAAAAACTTAAATGCATGCTTGCTAATGCAAGAAGCCTGACAGATAAAATGGGGGAGCTTGAATTAATAGCTACAAGGGAGCAGTATGATATCATAGGCATTACTGAACATGGTGGGATGAAACTCATGACTGGACAGTTAATTTAGAGGGTTATTCCCTTTTTCGGAAGGATCGAACATATAGAAGGGGAGGTGGAGTATGTTTATATGTTAAACCGGATCTAAAACCTATTATAAGGGATGATGTCTATGAAGGGAATGATGAAAATGTAGGGACTTTGTGGATAGAAATTAGCAGTGGAGGTAAAAGTATAAAGAAAATGTTTGTGGGAATATGCTATAAACCACCAAATATCTGTGAGATTGAAGAAGCTAAAATACTTTTGCAAATGGAGAAGGCATCAAAACTGGGTCATGTTTGCATAATGGGGGATTTTAATTATCCAGACATAGACTGGGGCAATGATATTAGCGTTACAACAAAAGGTAACAGGTTTTTGGGGGTGCTTAAAGACAATTATATGACCCAAATTATTGAGGAACCAACCAGGAGAGGGGCAGTTCTGGATTTGGTCATATCAAACAATGTAGAAGTAGTAACAAATATTCAAGTCCTGGAACATTTGGGTAACAGTGATCATAACATGGTCTCATTTGAAATAAATGATCAAAAAACAGATTACTTGGGTTCAACAAAGACCTTAAACTTTAGAAAGGCAGATTTGAATAAACTGAGGTCTAATCTACATGTAATACACTGGGATGATGTTTTTGCAGGGAAAAATGTAGAAGATAAATGGGCAGTCTTTAAAACATTGTTAGAAAAGCACACTTATCAGTGTATAAAGTAATAAGTATAAAAGAAATAAGTCAAAACCAATGTGGCTAAATATACAGGTAGGGGAGGAAATGGACAAGAAGAGGAAGGCGTTTAGATTCTTTAAGTCAGAAGGGACAGAGACATCATATCAGAATTATAAGGAATGTAACAAAAATTGCAAAAGGGCAATCAAATTAGCAAAAATGGATAATGAAAAAAGGATTGCAATAGAAAGTAAGGTCAACCCTAAAAAATTCTTTAAGTACCTTAATAACAAAAAAATGAGAAAAGAAAATATAGGACCCTTTCAGTGTGAGATGGGTAAGCAGATTATTGGAGATAAAGAAAAAGCTACGGTATTAAACAAATTCTTTGCCTCTGGGTTTACCAGGAAAGAATCAAGTTCAATAGTAGTGCCGCAGGAGGAAGCCACAACCTCCATATTAGTGAACAATTGGTTAACTGAGGAAGAAGTTCATAAGCGACTTGAAAAAATTAAAGTTAATAAGGCACCTGGCCCCGATGGCATACATCCAAGAGTTCTCAAGGAGTTAAGCTTAGTAATAGCCAAACCATTATATTTAATATTCAAGGACTCCATTTCCACAGGCTCAGTACCACAAGATTGGCGTAAGGCAGATGTGGTGCCTATATTTAAAAAGGGAGGTAGATCACAACCGGGAAATTACAGACCTGTAAGCCTGACTTCAATAGTAGGGAAACTACGTGAAAGTTTAATACGGGATAATATTCAGGAATACCTAATGGAAAACAAAATTATTAGTAATAGTCAGCATGGATTTATGAAGGATAGATCTTGCCAAACTAACCGTATTTGTTTCTTTGAGGAGGTAAGTAGGAATTTAGACCAGGGTAATGCAATTGATGTGGTCTACTTAGATTTTGCAAAGGCTTTTGATATGGTTTCACACAAGAGGTTGGTGTACAAAATAAAGAAAGTTGGACTCCGTAATAATATATGCACCTGGATTGAAAACTGGTTAAAGGACAGACAACAGAGGGTTGTCATAAATGGAACTTTTTCAGGTTGGGCTAAAGTCGTGAGTGGAGTACCTCAGGGATCGGTACTTGGACCCCTGCTTTTTAACTTGTTTATTAATGACCTTGAGGTTGGGATCGAGAGCAAAGTCTCCATCTTTGCTGATGATACTGAATTGTGTAAGGTAATAGAATCAGAGCAGGATGTAATTTCTCTTCAGAAGGACTTGGAGAGACTGGAAACGTGGGCAGGTAAATGGCAGATGAGGTTTAATACAGATAAATGTAAGGTTATGCATTTGGGATACAAGAATAAAAAGGCGACTTACAAATTAAATGGAGATATATTGGGGGAATCCTTGATGGAGAAGGATTTAGGAGTGCTTATAGACAGCAGGCTTAGCAATAGTGCCCAATGTCATGCAGTAGCTGCAAAGGCAAACAAGATCTTATCTTGCATCAAACGGGCAATGGATGGAAGGGAAGTAAACATAATTATGCCCCTTTACAAAGCATTAGTAAGACCACACCTTGAATATGGAGTACAATTTTGGGCACCAATCCTAAGAAAATACATTATGGAACTAGAGAGAGTGCAGAGAAGAGCCACCAAATTAATAAAGGGGATGGACATTCTAACTTATGAGGAGAGGCTAGCTAAATTAGATTTATTTACATTAGAAAAGAGGCGTCTAAGAGGGGATATGATAACTATATACAAATATATTCAGGGACAATACAAGGAGCTTTCAAAAGACCTATTCATCCCACGGGCAGTACAAAGGACTCGGGGCCATCCCTTAAGGTTGGAGGAAAGGAAATTTCACCAGCAACAAAGGAAAGGGTTCTTTACAGTAAGGGCAGTTAAAATGTGGAATTCATTACCCATGGAGACTGTGATGGCAGATACAATAGATTTGTTCAAAAAAAGTTGGACATCTTTTTAGATGGGAAAGGTATACAGGGATATACCAAATAAGTATATATGGGAGGGATGTTGATCCAGGGATTAATCCGATTGCCAATTATTGGAGTCAGGAAGGAATTAATTTTTCCCCTTAATGGGGTTTTTTGTTTGCCTTCCTCTGGATCAATAAGTAAGTACGGATATAGGATAAAGTATCTGTTGTCTAAATTTAGCATAGGTTGAACTTGATGGACGGAAGTCTTTTTTCAACCTCATCAACTATGTAACTAATGGTAATAGAAGCATTCCCATTCCCAGAAGCACACCAGTTTAAAACAGCATTCATAACCACAATGGAAGTCTTTTTTCAACCTCATCAACTATGTAACTAATGGTAATAGAAGCATTCCCATTCCCAGAAGCACACCAGTTTAAAACAGCATTCATAACCACAATGCACTAGTAAGTTCTGATCCATATGTCGATATAAGTAGTAAGTTCAAAGATTTGTCACATTTAAAACTTGTACGGCCTTACTGATCAGTGACATTAGGAGAGATTTGACGGCTTAGTAAATCATAGGTGTGCTTCCAATTTTCTGTGATCTAAAAACATTTTTGGTTGGTCACTCAGTCATTTTTTTTCATGGAAGGTGCTGTCTGCATTTCATCTCAGTGGTAATATGGTTGCTTATAAGATGTTGTAGACATGCAGCTATGCATCCATTAGTCCAGTGCTTCTCAACTAGCTTGCCGCACTACCCTGGTGTGCCACCGTCCTCTGCTGGCTTTGTGTGGGGTGGGAGAGGAGTAGAGTCTTTTGTGTGTGTGTGTGTGTGTGTGTGTGTGTGTGTGTGTGTGTGTGTGTGTGTGTGTGTGTGTGTGTGGAGGGTGGGATGAGTGCTGTGATCTGGGGAAGACACAAGTGAGTGGTGTGTGTTTAGGAGGGAAGGGAGTGTGTGTGGTATGCATACGAAGAGGTGTGAATGTGAGGTGGCGGTGTGTGTAGTTGAAATCTTTAAAGATTATATTGAAACTTTGCAGGCCTGCTGGTGGCACATGTTTGAAACATTGTCATGAAAACCAGTACACCAACCACTACTCATTCTAATGGCAAACATCACAAATTAACAACTTGCAAACTACTCAAATTTCTATTTATACTGTTACTCTCTTTAGCAGGTGATATTGGACTTAACCCAGGCCTTTACTTTTCAACTCTGTCCCAAACCCCTAACAATACCCCTTTCAAACTCCAAAAAAGATTATCTGTCGCGCCCCCCTCCGCCACTACGGCCCTGTTCTTTGGGGATTATTACTTAATTGAAGACATCTTACAATTTACTGCGAAATTGCCCCCCTTAGCCCACCCTCTTTTGAAATCCTAGTTGGGAAAATTTGCCTCCCCTTGTCGAAGCCTGTTCTTAATCTCTGACTATCACCCAGTTCCTTGGTTCATTTTCCTCTCTGAACGAGAAGTGCGAGCTGTTAGTTCATGGGGATTTCAACTACAATTGGCTTGACACTAAAAACAACAAAATCCAGATAAAACTCAAGTCACTTAACCCAGGGGGGCGCAAACTTTTTTCCCTGCGCCCCCCTGCCGGCTGTCCCCTCACTCCCGCGCCCCCCCCCCCCCCCAACTTACCCTCGCTCCGGCGTAATGACGTCACGTTGCCATGATTTTGCCACATTTTGACGCCGCGTTGCCATGGCGCCGCCGGAGCCACGGGTAAGTATGGTTTACAGAGGCCCTGCAGCTCCCCCGGCACTTAATTTAAGTGCCTTCGGGAAGCGCGCGGGGCCTCTGTAAACCCCGCGCCCCCCGTCGGCAGTCTCGCGCCCCCCCTGGGGGTCGCGCCCCACAGTTTGCGCACCGCTGACTTAACCTAACCCAACTAATTTCACAACCCACAAGGACAAACCTAAAATCTCACAACCATTCCTTGCTAGATTGGATTCTCCCCCTAGACCCAACATAATCCAGTCCTCTGGCATCCTACCTGCCATTTTCAGTGACCATGCATTAGTGTACTGTGTAAGGAAAATCAGACTACCCCGATCAAGCCCTAAGGTTCTCCTCAATAGAACATTTTAGAAACTTTAACCCAAAGCAGTTTCTGACTAATCTTACCAACTGCCCTTAGTACAGAATCGATTTAATACCTGACCCTGATTCTACGCTCGATTATTTCCTGTCAGCATTCTTAAAACAATGTGATGCCCATGCTCCATTATGCAGAATAAGAGTACGGGGGACCCACCTTCTGTGTGTTACAACTGACCTTATAGCGCTCTACAATTTTAGAGATGCCATGTGGAAAAGCTACAAAGTAACTGGCACTAACAAGAATCTTAACTATAGATGCCTGTGGAATATATGCACAAGGCAAACAAGGCACGCAAAAATCCAATATTACTCTCACAATATTCACCAGCATACATCAAATCCAGCTGACTTCTGTAAGGTCATCAACAGTATATTCCAGCCTTCTAGCCATTAACAATCATGTAATATTAAGGATTATATTACTCTGACAAATCCTTACTGACGTTGCAAATGCATTCAATGAATACTTTGTGGGGTGTCCTACTAATTTATTAACAAATCACAATCCAAGCTACAAATGTGAAGCTCAATCTGGGAGAACCCCTATAACCCCACACTCTCTCAACACTGCCCACAATTTTCAATTTGTCCCAGTATCTGAAAAGGAGATTACACAAGTGCTCCTCAAATTAAAACTAAGCAGCCAATGTGGACGTAACCTACTGCAGTCTAAGTTCTTAAGACTTGGTGCCCCACCCATTGCCAAACCATATGCTTATATAGTCAACTCTATTCTGTCTGCAGGCCATATCCATAGGATCTGGAAAACTGCCAGAGTTGTCTCAATCTTCAAAAGTGGGGACAAAAACAGTGTCTCAAACTACAGGCCAATTTCTCTTCTCCCAAAACTATCCAAAGTCATGGAAAAATGTGTTAATTCCCAATTAAGCGATTACTATACCAAGACAAATTTCCCTAGCCAATTCCAATCTGTCTTTCGCCCCAAATACTCCACAGTAACTACCCACTTAAAAGTTTGCATTGAGATTGTGTGGAATGGAACTCAGACAACTTACTGGTGCAATATTCCTAGATTTGGTAAAGGCTTTTGATACTGTTCATGCTATCTTGCTAAGAAAACTTCAGTTCTCTGGAATAGGGGAACACACTTAAAACTGGTCTCATTCCTACCTATGTCTGTGCCATGGGCATACTTGAAAACGAGAGGTAACTCTCAATGTATTACTTCCTGGTTAAACATTTTATGAATATATACATTTCAATGCCGACACTTAAGCAAATGTAAGCGGTAACAAATTGAAAATGTTGCTTTTGGGAATGCAGCCCAAAGATGAGCTAAAATGTAATCCGATTCCACATTATTATTGTTATTAAAGATCAGTTGTCTAGCAGTAATTCCCTCAAACGTGAAACTGAACTTGCTAGTTCAACTGTGGATTGCAGAGTGTAGAATGGCATTCAGGAAAAAACCTGAATGCAATGATAACAAGCAAATATAAAATTCTAATAAATTCTAATAATATAAAATCACAAATATAGATGTAAACTAACAAAATTAAAATGCAGTTGAGTGGGGAACATGGGAGAGAGAGCCAACGAGATTAACAATTGATATTTTCCGTAGAACGATTACCATCAGTAGAATGAAACACACTCCCGAAATCAACCCATCTCCCACTACTGTGACTGCTAGCGTGTATGCATTACCTTTATGTGACAACGCATTTCGCACTTCCGTGTTACATCAGGGATTCACGTCTAAAGGTTACTCCTATTGGTTTTATTTTCCTATGGTCCAATCAGCTTACTCATAACCAATCTCGCCGTGTGCTTACCCAATCTGCTAACTATATTGGCAAAATAATTGGAAACGACGTGTCCGTGTGTCCGTTAGCAATAAATCATTGAATGTTTAAAAAAAAAATGGAGATGTTTTTAAATCGGGAGCCATGCTCAGACCGCGTTATAAGCTGATCCGCGTTGTAGCAGATCGCACTATAACGAGGTTGAGCTGTATTTAGCAGTGATGTGTGAATTAATAAATGGATATTGATATACTTACGAAGTGCAGAAACTTAAAAAAAAGTTATTGATATGGGTAAAAGTAATTATGATATTATATAAACAAAATACTCAATGTTATAACATATTTAGTAATTCAGATGTTTAGCAAATTTAGTAATATGTGAGTCAAATGAATAGATATGAATATAGTTTTTATATAATATTCATTGTAATTACTTTTACACTTACAAAAAGTAATGGATACGTTTTTGAACTTTGTATGGATTTTGTCAATTTCCAATTCACACATCACTGCCAAATATGCACATTATTTATTTGTAGTATTGTGTATGTCACATCACATTACAGTAAGTATACATTGCAAGCCATTCTGCTATTTAACCATCCAAGTCCATTCCAACGGGTGTTGTAGACTCCGTCGTTTCCAATCAGTTTAACAATATAGTTCCCAGATTGGTTAAGCACACAGCGAAATGGTTTATGATTAAGCTGACTACACAATAGGTTCAAACCAATAGGGGTAACCTTTAGACGTGACCCCCTGGCGAAGCACGGAAGTGTGAAACGCGTTGTGGTCACACATAGGCGCTCCAGTCGCAGCAGTGGGGTTGATTTCGGGAGTGTATGTTTCATTCTGCTGACGGTGATCGTTCTCCGGAGAATATAAACTGTACATCCTGTCGTCTATCTCCCCCACAGATTACCCACTCGACTGTATTTTAATATTGTTAGTTTACTTCTATATTTGTGATTTTATATTAATGTAATTTTATATTTACTTGTTATCATTGCATTTGGGTCTTTTCTTGAATACCATACTGTTCAAAATGAATTGCTTTAAATATATTATTTTTATATACTGATCCTCCATGCCCTGTTTGTATTTTTCTTCTGTCTCACCTGTGGATTGATGAAGCTACATGTATTTTTTTTATTTTTTGTCTCATTTTTTTTTTCTAGGACATGTGTTTACGTCCTTGGTTTGCTTTCCAAAACGAAGCAAGGATGTGACATCCTAAAGCAGCATAATTGGGATGCTGTGAGACACAGTCGGAGACATCCTTGGCCTGTGGTCCCTGATGACATGGAGCAGCTTTGCAATGAACTGTCTTCTGTACCAAGCACCCTTAGCTTAAACTCTGAATCAACCAGCTCTCGGCATAACAGTGAAAGTGAATCCGCACCTCCGAGTAAGAATTATACTTCACTGTATATGACTATTGTATTGCTATCATTTAACTGGTATGTTTAAAAAGAACTTTAGGATGTGTTCATGCGTTTTGTCACAATGTCTGCTGTTCTTGTGTCATTAGTGATATACAGTTATAGAATATTTTAAGAGTGGGAAGTACTCTAACTTTTCTCTTTGTCAAAGCTGCATGGAGGAGCGGCATGTTACATTAAACTCTGCTGCTGTAGAGCCTTGCAGTGTATTGTGCTGCAGTGCATTGCATACCAGTTTATCATGGAAAGGTTAACAAATAAAACCCATAGCAGAACACTAGTGTACATTTCGGCTGTTACTGTTTCTCTTTCAATTAAACATTTGACATGTTATAAGATGAGCTGTATTTTAAAAGTATAAGTATGCTGCTTGCTAATGGAACACGTGTCATCTCTTTGAATTCAGGTATGTTTATTATTGAGGATGATCGATATGGTAATTCTCCGACCAGTCCGTGTTTTTTCACAGAGGAGCCAGAACAAACTTTTTATGACAAACCTTTGAAGGACAAGGACCGCAGCCCCTTCACTATTCTTGCTCAGAGCAAGTTTGTGAAAAACCGCTTTTTAAATTCCTTAACTCTGCCAAGTAAGAAGTTTCGAAGTAGCAGTAGTAGTGATCCCAAAGGAAGTAAACTACTATCGGAAAATAAGCCTGGGTTAAGGCGAAACAGAACGGTCACTGAGCCCTGCCCGAATACAGACTTTAACTCCATGGATAGTTTGGGCTCTGTCTTTAAGGTTCCAAAAATTAATACGCTTCGCTTAGAGACTTCTTTTGTCACCAAACACACAGATGATACAGGTAGCACCCATAGTATTACAGAAAATGATCTGAAGCTTCCAAAAAGTCTAGGGAATGAAAATCACAGAGACAATGCTAGCAGAGAAAAATTAATAGGTGATGGGTCAACAAACACTCACTTCAAGAGCCGTAGCTTAAGTTTCAATACAGACACGACGACTAGTGGTATAAGCTCAATGAGTTCAAGTCCTTCCAGAGAGACTGTGGGAATAGACACTACAAACCTTGATACGGACTGTGGGAGTTTGAGTACAGTAGTAAGCACCAAAACTGTCAAAACAAGCCACTCTTCAGTACTGCATCCTAACCACCTGCCTCTTTCAAAGTCCATCTCTGTGTCCCTGGTTCTGCCAGGGTCCTCTCATACACTTCCTCGGAGAGCACAGTCACTAAAGGCACCTTCAATGGCTGCCATCAAAAGTTTAGCAGACTGTAATTTTAGCTACACGAGTTCTCGAGATGCGTTTGGCTACGCTACACTGAAACGGCTGCAACAGCAGCGGATGCATCCTTCACTGTCTCACTCTGAAGCCCTAGCATCTCCAGCCAAGGACGTTCTCTTCACTGATACAATAACCATGAAAACGGGAAGCTTGGATTCAAGACTAACATCGAGCAGGTATTAGATCTACAGTACATAGATATGTAAGAATTATACCTACCTGTATGTATACAGATGTAGCTAAGCTAAATGTCTTTAGGGCTGCTGCCATCCAGTCGTGACACGGTAGTCGTGGCACTGGAGGATTAACGCTGCGGGGGATACCATTCGGAAGCATGGACCCCTCTCTCCCTCATCCCCCCCCCCCCCAATACAGAGCCACCGCGACGGACAATGTCATGGGTGCCACAGACTTTTCCTTTTTTGACTGCGGCTCCGGGGACAGCAACTCTTGCTACATCTGTATATAATATCTCTGTGTGTATGTGTGTAGATCTGAGTGTTTAGGGTTGTATAGAAGTGTGCGTGTGTGTGTATATATGTGGATATAGATAGATATATCTCAAATAAAAAGATCACTTGTGAACACATTCACATGTCATAGACAGGTCTGCAACCCTGTTTTTCGCCATCACGTAGCATACAGTGCTTCCACTGCAGCAAGGGTTTCTGGGAAATGACATGTAAATGAGCACACAATATATTTATATAGATATATCTACATGTATATGCATCTGTGAATAAACATTTCTGGTTGTGGAGTTAAACTGAGAACTTGGAATTAAATATAGTTTTGCAAGAGAATTCTTTTGGATTCCTCATGAGGTGTCCCTTCCCCACAAAATGGCCCAGCTCAAAGAGAAAGTAAAACGTTCTATGGTTGTCTCGAATTGGAGATATCAATGTAGAATAACTGACGGATCAACAGTGTGAGAATTAGGGAGGGGAGGGAAACATTTTTTCATGGAAAAATCAACATTTAGCCGGATATAATGATACCGGTGTGAAAATACTTAATGTATAAGAAAGGAATACAGTAGTTGAATCTGATTCTAAATGTGCAGTGCTGCTTTAATCCTGCAAATGCTAAAGCACATTTTGGCACCTTTTGAGAACATTTACAATATTATACTCTTACTATTTCTTAATATTATATTTCTTATTTCTTAAAGATCTTTGACTGTTGTTCACGGCAGGTTTATGAAAGCGTTAAGTTATGCCTCACTAGACAAAGAAGATTTGTTAAGTCCAATAAATCAAAATACACTTCAGCGCTCCTCTTCGGTACGTTCCATGGTATCTAACGCAACATATGGCAGTTCAGATGATTTCATCGGCCTTGCTCTGCCAGTGGATATCAATGATATGTTCCATGTAAGTACATTACATTGATTATAATATTACAATGTTCTGTGCTTTGCTGCTGATTCTGCTACATATGACAAGCCACTCCTGTAATAAAGAGGTGACTTGCATCTATGAATCTTGTTTCAGCTCGGCAAAACCAAGGGCATTGGCCCATATTTAGTAGGTTTTGATATTCCGCTCAAGTGTCTTATGTAATAGCACCAGTTAATAAATATGGGTCGTTGTTATTAAAATCTGCCACGTTTTGGCTATAATTTAAACACAAGGCATTCGCGTATTAATCTATACCCAGAATATATATACTGTGGCATCATATCCTGTGTGGTTATCGACATGTTTCTGAGAACCTGTTTTTGTTACTATTCAATGTAAAATGGGATTTTTTTCCCCCCCTTATCTCTAAAATGTAAGGATTAGGTAGAATTCAGATAACCTATAACAGATGGCTCAAAAATACAATGTGCGATTTTATCTAATTTTTCCCTCCCCCTTGCTGATGTTACTTGTTTGGGGCAAAGTATTTCAAAATAATTAGATGTAAAAGAAAAAAAACATGCATTTCTCATGTCAAGCAGTCTTCTAAATTCCTTTTTTGGATTGAGTCGTCCTCCACTTTAATGTTCTTTTTAATTCTGTCCTACGCCAGCCTGTGAAGTAATGTAGATAGTACAGTAATATGATGTAGTTGGTTTACGTAGTTAGACACTTAAAACAGAATAACAGTGATTTGTTGATATCATGTGAAAACTTTCACTCTTCCTGGGTCAGAACACAAGTAGATAGTTGCATTTTAACGTTCTATATTTTGATTGACTGCAGTTCTATTTGTTTTTCTCAGATTCCATATTTATAAATACAGTTAAGAAATAAAAATGTCCTGTATAAACTGCTTGCCTTAGAATGTCTTAATTATTTACATGTCACTCCATACATTTCAGAATTCTGCCATTCTTCGAAGTTGACTGATAGTGCATGTTAATTTATGGAGGGAAAAAAACTTTGGGGCGAGATGAATTATTTGATGCTTTTATTTTGTCCAATCAAAAAAAAAATTAATGTTGACAATTCTATCCACTGTGATTTCATTTGATATATTTTTCAGGTGAAGGATACTCCATATTTCCAGAAGAAGACTATGCCTCCAAGTGAAGAGCGTGTAACTAAATTGTTTGCACCTGAAGTAGGAGGTAAGAAGTCTTTTTTGGGGGGAGGGCGGGGGGGAGGAGCGCATGTAATCCCCACAGTTTATCAAGCCTTTTAAATCAACATGTTCCCTTTTCTTTATTTTTTTGGTATCCAAACTGTGGGGTCGCCCAGATCGATGTACGAGTGATTATGCTAATTCTAACGGGAGTTCATTTTGCATCACTGAGACTGTCGTTGCCACGGCTGATTGGATAGTCATAAAGGAAGTTCCCATGGCCACTTAAAAAAAGAAAGATATATATCTATCTATAAATATGCTTTACTGTGGAGGGTTTTTGTCACTTTTTTTACCCACCATAACCTTAATAATTGTGGTATCTATAGATAGATATTTCTTTTAAGTGGCCATGGGAACTTCCTTTATTTCCTTTATTTATAACTATTTCCAAAACCCGAAGTCTAAAAAAAAAAAAAAAAAAAGTGTGTGTATATATCCAGATATCTATATCATTTATTTTTTATATACATATCTTGAAGACTTCGGGTTTTGGAAATAGTTTTTCTAAGAGGACTAGTGTTGTCACCACTGCAGTTATAGGCAATACATGTGTAATGGTGTTTACATTCTTGCAGATATTGCATTATTTTTTATTTGATTAGTCAGACCGTTCAGTTTAAATCTCCAACAAAATTTGAATTTTGGTAGCGATTATTTTGTCAGAAAATGAATGAGTCCTTTAAATGCTTTTGCTGCTTCATGTACAGGTATTTCAGGATCTGGAATAAGAAGCCCTTTCCAGGCTTTGCGGCAGCAATTCAGCATTACTGAGATAATGAACTCAAGTCGTGCAGATGCCTCACAGTTTCTTGAAAATAACGAAGATACAGGACTGCAGGAGCACACGGATGATAACTGCCTTTATTGTGTCGGTATCCAGATAATGGGATACAACTATAATAATCAGTTCAACGAATATAGTCGTTTAGGTTAGTATTATTTTTCCTTTTCTGTGACTATTTTCCTTCAAATAGCAGACATTTATTTTTACACATCTGCTGATGCCATAGACATCTAAATAGATACATTAACTACGCTGTAATTTTCCATTAAACCTCTCTAGTACGCCAAGAGGAATATACTGTAGTATGCAGGTGGAATTCACTTCCACATATTAAAGCTTTAGAACCTTCAGACTCCAAGCTTTCTCATTGCTCAAAATTCTAGGCATAAAATGCCTAGGGATTCCCAGAATTTTGAACCTGTCACATCTCCTAAAATAAAAATTAATGTTAACATTAACACAAATCTGGCATAAAATAGTAATATATAAGGAACATGGCATAACCTGGCCATTAATGAGCTGCTTGGGATTCCACTCCTTCAGTCTGCACATTATTGGTCAGGTACCCAACTAAAGTGCCATACAGTAGAGGCAACGTTTATTCTAACATTTGCCGTAAACTAGCCGGGTTACATTCTGGGTATGTGCTGGGTATGTTCTGGGCTAGTTTGAGGCACGTTTAAGGCATTTCTGCATTGACTAACGACCCATAGGATTAACACAGCAGGGATCCCTGGCAGTCCAATTCAGTTTGAATGGGACTGCCAGGGACCCCCGCTGTTAATCTGATAGGCCATTAATCAATGCAGAAATGCTGGGGCTAGTTTAAGGAAAGTTTAAGGCATGTATTCAGAATGTACCTGGGTGTTTCCTGGGTTTTTTGGGGAATTGCCACTGGTTTTTGTTAGAATAAGAGTTGCCTCTACTGTACTTAAGTATGTTGACCACTTGAGTGGCAGATGTTCATATTCATATAGCCCTATATTAAATAATACTAATTGATTATGAGTATGAGTATTGATACTAATACTAATTAATTATGTACACACTCCTCATTTTCAACTCAATGTCTAACATTACATTTGCTGAAAACTTGCTGTTTCTACACTCAAAAATGTCTTATACTATTTTACAGCATATTTTACAGCAGGCAAATAATGGACTTGCATTTGTAGCTAGTTTCCCATATCCACATCTTTAGGCACAAATAAGAAATAAACTTAGGTAGTTTAGTATACGTTGTAATGCTAAGACAACAATAGGAAACACACTCGTGCTAAAAATGCAAGTCTAGTAATCAACTCTTCTATACTTTTAGATGTGGTACATTTACTATGCAGACAGGTTTTCTTTTTGTGCAGTCAATTTCCATCAGTTTTGTGCTCGTTAATTAATTTTGCTCCTTGGGCCGGGTATTACTAGGCCACGTTGCGGAGTTTTGCAACCTGATCTGTTGGTTAACAACCATTGACCTGAATGGTGGCTAACGCTGGATCAGGGTGATAGACCCCACATCGTGGGTTAGTGAATCCCAGGCTTGGTGTTCTCATTATCCCTGCTTTGTGTTACTCTACACCAGTGTTTTTCAACAAGGGTTCCTAGGAACCCTTGGGTTCCCTGGGTTTCCCCAAAGGGTTCCTTGTAATTTTAAGGTCATTTTAAAATGGCACCAAATACAGTGGAATTTACAATGCATCTGATCTCAGACTCTCTGTTAAAGAGGGTTGGGGGTTCCTTAACCAAAAAAAGTTTGGAAACCCCTGCTCTACACAGTCAACACGGTTTCTGGTTTGATTCTCTTTTGTAACATTTAAACACTTATTTGTGCCTGTTCCATACTGTACATATGTTATATAAAGAAGAATTGTTCCTTGTTTCCTCTTGCTGCAACTCAAGTTTCCATTTTGATAATAATTTATCTTCTGAACTTTTAGGAGTCGAGAAAATCTTTCTTCTCTAATTTACAGTTCAAGACACTAAAGTCTTTCCTCTCAGTTCCTTTGGCGTGCAATCTGCACCATTTTGTAGAGCATGCACCATTAGAATGTCAACTGACCATTTGTTCATTGCATTTTTGTTTACCTTCCTTTTCTTTGATATTCACAGCTATTTATGTTCATTAGAAGGGATTTTAAATAAAGATCTTTAGAGATCTGGTGAATTCCTTATTACATTTGATACAGAAGCACTACCTTCAGTTTCTGTTTAGCCTCCAAGTATCTGCAGTTCACTAATGGACTTTAGTGATATTTAGCCTTTGTTGCCATGTTTCTTCCCAGACTTCCCAGACATTCCATATTCTGACTGGTGCGACCATACCATTCCCAATCACTTAGAGGTGGTTTCCCATTCTTCAAAGTATTCTGGAATTTCAGGGTATAGTGATGCCGTTTCCCAGGGTTCGGCAAGCAGTATCAAACGTACAGAGTTAGTTCTAGGTAAGTGGATATACCATGCTTGAAACGTTTTGTGGTGTAGAAGATTGTGTAAATGCAGTGTAGAAAAATCTCAAGAATTACAGATCCAAAAAAGGCTTCAATGCAAAGTAATTAAGTGTGTTGCCAGATTTTCTAGAAACAAGTACATTAAGAAAAGTCAAATGGCAAAATTAGTTCGTAGATGGCTACTTGGCAGTGATCAAATGTAGTAGTTTTCTTTTCACATATCTATATACTTTATTTTTGTTTTGTCATGTTAGATTGCCTTGCTATTCAGTAGCATATTAAAACCATCAGTCATCAGTTTCATTTTCATGTTTGCAGTGACTGGAATCTGTGACCAGGCTAATCGGCCAAAACATTATAATTGGCATGCTTTCAAACTTTGGTCCCAAAGAAAACATTCTGTAAACCTTTTAGCCATGTAAATATCTTCCTTAATTGAATCATCCATGAAACAAATGTGACAAACAATTGTAGTTTCTTTGAAAACAGTCATTTTTGATATTTGCACCATTAACTGGTAGTCCCTGTGAATGTCAGTCATGTCTCCTCCGTGCTTTGCTCACTTAGGGATGGTCAGTCAATAATCAATTGCCCATATTTACCCATTATACATGTCCCTATCAATAAATCATTTTTGGTTGATGGCAATTATTGCTCATCGACACTCATTGAAATTGGTTATCACTTACAGTAAGTAAGCAGATTTCTCATTCAGAAGTGTCCAATCACAGATAAGTGGTTAAGAACACGGCTTATTTATTTAAAGTGTACATTTGTCTGCACTTTTTCTACTCTTGCCTTTCCTCTCCCATTATCTCCAGGTCTCAACTATGCTTTGTCAATTTTGCACTTCTCCACTTCTCTTCCAATTAACTTTTAACATAGTTGGAACTTATGGCATTCAGAAGCAACTGAAAATGAAACAAACACTTATCCTTTTGGCACTTCCTAAACATATAATTATTTTGGCCCAAATGTGTAAATATTAGACCCCTTGATAGTGTGAAATAGTGAATAATAATGGATTGCAGTCCTTTATGCAGCATTAAATTAGGGCTTGCTGGTTAAATCAGCAATTCACTCCATTCACCATAAAACAAATCCACATTTCTTTTACCACTGAAAAATCCTTTCGTTGTAGTTTTTAGCAATGCACACTTTTTAAGCTCTGGTTGAATTTTGGATAGATTTGCTGCTGAAAATGTGCCTCTGGGAGGTCAAAATGGCCTCTGTAATTCGCACACAAGACAAGAGGTTGCCATGGTAACAGATGCCAATGAAATAATAAACTATTGAAAACTTTTTTTTTTTTAAATTAGGCTTTTGAAACCATGAAAAGTTAGACATAAGATAAACGATGTTAAGTGATAAGTGATGTTAAGGTGTAATTTATTTTTGGGGGGCGGCTGGGAAGAAGGAGCAGATTGCTTCTTCAGGGGAACGTGTTGACCTTGTCTTCAGTTAATTTTCCATACAAAGTCAACAGCACTGTCATAAATAAAAGTATAATGTTTACTACTGGTAAGTGGACTTGGCAATTTCCCAGGCTGAATAGGAAGAAGCTGAATAAATAACTTTCCTCATAACTAACTGTTAACCTTTTTTATATTCTGTACATACTCTGCTTTCTGCCCGTCTCCTGTCTGGTAGGGGGACACACACACGTAGATTGTTCTGTGTACCCGTGAGATCATTTTGTTCTCAAGTGTGAAATTGAGCATCGCTGTAATATATACATATATATCTTTTCTGAATTTTAAGGTGGGAAATCAATTCCAGAAGATACACCAGTTTGCCGCATATTACTACGAAAAGAGGTCATAAGATTGGTCATCAATTTAAGCAGCTCAGTAGGAACAAAGGGTCATGAAACTGGGCTTCTGACGTAAGTCACATTTACAATCCATTTGCCCGTTTTTTATTTTGGTCGTTTATTGTAAGCTTTTAAATAAAGACCCTCCTCAACCCAACAGGTCATATTTTGAGAATATCCATGCTTCAGCACAGGAGGCTCAGTCTTTGACTGAGCCATCTGTGCTGAAGCTGGAATATCCATAAAACCTGACCTGATAAGTGGGGGTCTTGAGGACTGGCGTCTGGACTGGAAATTGAAGTGGTGAAGACTAGTTAAAACATCAGCGATGAGTTTCTGAATTGACTACTCCGTTGTATTTATTTTCTTTACCAGTTCTGTGGCATTTGCTTTGTCTTCTCCGGTTTAGTGGTTGTGGGTATTTTACTCTGCTAGATCTTCAAAAGTAGATGACATCAATCACGGTTACTCTCTGCAATGTAAAAATGTGTAAGCATTTCCACCAAGTGTCCTTGGAGGCTTTCAAAAGTGAAATTAATGTTCCTGACAGCAAGATTGAAGCATAGCCTGGAACTGGTGCTGTCAGTAATATTTATTTCCTAGGCCTTCATGAAAGTATTTTACTCCGACAGGAAGATATAAATCTTACAGGAATTAAATCTAAACAAATTTAGCCTGCAGTGATCTCCCCTGATGTGTAACCGTTCCAGGTACTGCATGCTACAATAGACATGATGCAAAGCAACATAGAAGCCACAAATAACTGCATTTTGCATCTTCAGATGAATGTGAACATCACAATGTACAGGCAGTCCTCGGTTATCCAACGGAATCCGTTCTGGAGGTAGCGTTGGATAGTGAAACCATTGTAAAGTGAGTCCCACGTTAATCAGTGGCGGTGAGCGTTGGATAACGCATTCCAGCGTAGAAGAACGGCCCTTAGGGTTGCATTGTAAAGCGTTTGATATGCCATTCGTTCTAAAGTGAAACGTTGGATAACGAGGACTACCTGTATTATACCAATCTGAGTAGTTGTGGTGGTCCCATACGCCAGAATCGGCACCAACCCCATGCCAGTAATTGACCATAATAGGAGCTGTACTGCTACAGTTCCCGGTCTCCTCGAATCAGGATTTTAGTTTGCATTGTAAGATATGTTGGCCGCCTTACCAATGCATTTGAACAGTAAACATTTTGTATAGATTTAAAAAAAAAAAAAACTTGTCCGATTGTAAAGAAAAGGAATAAAATATTTTTTTTAATACTTGCGTACGGTCATTACCCTTGACTGCGTAAGTTACTTGTTTCCTATATAAAGCTGCAAAATAAAACAGGCGTGTATAAATGAGAATGTTATATACCACTCTGCATTTAAAATGATATGTCTATTTGAAAAATAGTCAAGTATTTCATGGATCCAGAATTTAGGTGTGCTAAGCAGGGCTATTCCATAAGATTGCGCCTGGCACTGGAAGACCCCTTACAGACTATTCAATTCAGTGGGCTGTCATGTGTCTTCTGGTGTTGGAAGGTGTCTTGTTCTATAGCACTGCTTAGTAAATACGGCCCTTAATGCGATGCAGTTTATTCATATTTTCAGTGTTTTTTCTGGGCTTAATTCATTTACAGGCGGCTTCCTAAGGTAGCCAAGCACAAAAGTGAATTATATAGTAAATAATATATCCCTTCCGTTTGAAGGAATACATTCACATATTACAGATTTCTCATTTCCGATTTCCAAGAAAGGTTGGACAGTTTGCCTGTGAAAGGCCGTCCCTGTCCAATTAACATAACTGATGCAAGATTGAAGCTGTCATTTAAGAAAAGAAAAAACATTTAATTCAACATGTGCATCAATACAATCAACACACTGACAAGTGATTAGCTAAGTTGCTGATCGATACGTTCTCCTGTAATCGATCGCTGACATTCGGCTCGGGGTTCACTAAATGCATCATAGGTCCTCTTCTGCTACACTGACAGCCAAAGTTCTGCGAGGAAGATCATGTGACCAGGCAGGCACTAGATGCAATTGGTTCACTGCTGGAGAGCGGGCAGGGCTGAAAAAGGTGAAAAAAAGAAACTGTTTCACAAGGGGAAGGGGATGTGACTTTGTAAATGGTTGCTATAGGAACAAAAATGCCTTATATTAGAATACATTAAAAATGTCTAATAGTGTTTTTTAAATGCTACAAGTATTTTCTCATAGTACAGAACTAATTTATTTTAAAAAATTCACATGTAGGATATTGCTTGACCCGCAGCTTTAAAGAACCCCCTCCTAAGCTTCAGCATATTATTTTTATAAACTCACGGAGAGGAAATGCTTGTGGCTATCTTTGGGGGGGGGGAAAGTCTGTCACTAAAATGTTAACCCTTTAGTTAGTTAACCGGTTAGTTAATGTTGAAGAATTGGGTCTTTAAATCTATTGACCCAGCTTTGGATGTCTGTTGAAATTGTTGTGCCAATATATTTTTTCCTCTTTATTTAAGGATTAAGGAAAAGTTTCCCCAAGCATTTGATGACATTTGTCTTTACTCCGAGGTTTCCTCCTTATTAGCACATTGCACATTTCGACTCCCCTCTCGAAGATTCATTCAAGAACTGTTTCAGGATGTGCAGTTTCAACTTGTGAGTATCGCTGATTCATGTACACTACAACTAATTCTCTGATAATTAAATTTACTTCTCATTTGTCAGCAACCTGCAAATAACGCTTTCCCATATTAAACAAGTACATTCTGCTGGGAACTCCTGGACTGTACCGTATATGTGAAAATATGGTGTGATTATTGCAAGTTACTGAAATTGAGGCCCTGTCAATGCTTTTTACTAAATTTGAAGGACCACTGAAACACAGTGATTTATATAGGTACCACCACTTTGTCATTTTAAATGAAAGGCTAAGAAATCATACTAGGAGTTCTGTGAATTTTGCATGTGGGAGAGCGAAAATCAAAATCTCCAGGATTTCTGCGTTAAAACATAATATAATGATGCAGCTTTTTAACGAAAAGTTCTGAAGAACATATTGTTTACCTGTGTCCAATACAGTGAATCATAAGACACAAGTCAGAACACTTCAACCCTTGTACACACACACACATTTCATTTGGTTACCGTATCTAAAAATCCAGTTAAGATTTCTTCAAGAAGTAAATACAGCGACAGTTTAATCGGCCAACATAAAAAAAACAAGGTTTATCCACAGAAGTGGCTCAGATGTGTTGGTGTATAAAGGGCGTATGTGGTATACCAGCAAACACTATAGATACTATAAAGGCAGAGTCCCTAATTAAACACATCAAGCCACAGTCTGAGAATATGGCTTAAATGATCAGAAAGAATAGATCCTTGTATTGCCGTTCAGTCCTTTATATAATATAATTAAGAATGGTTCTACAGCTAAATGTCTAAAAAGTGGGTTAGATGCTGCTTTACAAGATGATGGTATAAACGAGAAAAAGACCATGACATGCCTCTAAACCTCAACTTCATATATAATAAATATCGAAGGGAAAAATGAGAGAATATCCAAGTGCCATCAAGCACACATTCATGTTCAGATGTTACCCTTATGGAAAGATTAAAGAAGCCGTGCAATTCTTGCAGTCAGTGGCACCTGTCGTTTGAGGTTGATAAAGCGTGCTCCTGCAAATAATACACAGTCTATTTCAGTAGTTCCCTTTGGATAGAGGGTTCACTTCAATCTCTCCACAGTCCAATAATTGGTTTCTGACTTGACTGCCCATTAACAAGGGGGTTGTTCATTGCTGGGAAATGCCTATATAAGTATGTCAACCACAGGTTAATCATGTGTTTTACTATTGTTCTAATATGCTGGTGTGGACATTACTGTATCTTTACATTTGTAGATATTTGTTTGTAAACATGATGTGTGCAGTTTAACAGTCTGTTCATGTGATTACCAACAGATGCACGAAGAGGCAGAGGCTCTCCTAGCAGTACCACCAAAGCAACCAGTGATTGACCCTGAAACTGAATCCTGACCTTAAATTTCAACTATGGACTGAAAATGAATGGACTTTGTCTGATTTGACTGGAGAGCAAACAGAGAAGCATCTTCTGCTATCCTGTTCCAGTGCAATCTGGTACATGCACATTGAATTGAGGAGTCCTTTTTTTTTGTTTGTTTTCTTTAACCTGAACAACAATTCATCACCCATCTTCTTGGGGTTTTCCTTCGGTTAAGAGAAATGTATGGATTATCTTATTAGTAAATACCTATGTATGCAAGAGCCAAGCACTGAAATACCTGCACAGTTCACATGTAAATAATTATACATAAATCTTTAGGACATTTTGAAGAAATGCTGATTCAGTTTCTGTTCTCGATCAGCGGTATGATGCCTTGTACATGAACTCTTTGTTACAAATTGGTATTTTCCTGCATGTCACTTCCAGTCAGTGAAGACCTGCCAAGATTTAGGGGCACCTCAGGGAGACAGGTCCCTGTGATGTATTTTCAAAACACTACTTGGACAGTGATATATGTGGTCTTTTTATAATATTGACTAGAAGGCAACCCTCAGTAACTTCAGACTTCTTAGAGTATCTACAATAGTATGTTTAATCTTTCTATTGCCACTGCATTTTTTTTTATTATTATTGCTACATTGTGCATCGTGTACTTTTTGATTGAAATCCACAGTGATTCCTCTCAGTTTTATATGAGGTTAGTGTATCTTATGGTCATTTGGATTATTCCCACTCATCATTGTCAAAATGTGATGCATCTGATATAGTGAACCCTATTGGAGAAGATTGTAGCTACAACAGCCATAATATATTTTAGCTACTTTTCTAGGTCTCATGGGAGACAAGCGAGATAGTAATTTGCACATTCCATGAGAAAAGACAATCTCTTTATTAATTCAAAAGTAATTGTATTTATCATGTTTATGATATGACCCTTGTATGGTTGCTAGAAATGAATTGAACAGCCTTGTGCAGCAAATATTCTAGCAACAAAACGTTTTTCTTTCTTTTCTTTTGATAATGCCAGTATTTTTTTGTGACAGTTTGCACATGACAAATTCTTATGATAAAGTTGATCAGAGGATGACAATGGCTTTGATACAGGCACCTTTTTAATTTTTACATATCTATCTGAAATGAGATGGAGAACTTTCAGAATTTGATATGCAAATATGTATATTAATAGCATGGACACCTTCACTACATTGCAATATGTAATTGATATTATTCTGTTGAATGGCTTGAGTGTGTGTATGTATATATATCATCCAGCTGGCCTGTTAGAACCTGTGCAAATATCCAATTAGATGTAACCTGAACAGTTTAAATCTGTCTTCATATCTTTAGATCACAAAAGATGTCCTATTTGCTGGCCATAGATAGAGGGATGGGCAAATCTATAGACCTTTCTTTTTATGTATAAACGTTTCCATAAGGGGAAGAATATATAAAACGAAATTAATTTGTTTACTGATTTAAGGAATCGATTCTTTTTATGATACGGTGCCCTTATTCTGGAATTCGGGCGATTTCAAAATATGGGCAGGGTAAGAAGCGTATAACTGGCACATAGGGATTTTGTTGCGCTTGTATTTTTTTGTAATTTAAAGAACTTTTGTTTTTTGTATTTCACGGTCCTTGTTGACAATGTTATGCATTGTCTGATACTCTGGGGTATTACTTTCGCAAATAAAAGTGACTGGGGACCCCACTACTCGGTTCAAAAATATTGTTTGAAAAATTCCCTTTTTCCTTTCTAATTATGATCATATGCTGTGACATGTTCTCATAGATTCTGTTTTTTATACAGACATTCGCGATACTGGTTTATGGGGCCTCTTAAGGAAATTCACAATGGTGGCTATAACTGTTGCTGTAATTCAGCCCACACGACAATCTTGGTGTCAATGCTGTATTCGTCCCTTAGATAGGTATGAGCCCCTAAATGGCACCTAACAAAAGTGGCATGTTTTGTATAATGTGTGGAATATGTAATTTTGCTGTGTTAACTCTTTCCTGTCAGAGCACCCTGCAGCACGTGCCGTGCAATGCAATGCATGCTGATCAGGCAGCACACATGTTACAAATGAAACTTTCTGGAATTGTGACGTTATTGATAATGCTGAATGATCAAAACCTTAGAGAGAGTTTCAAATGGTGAGTGCTTTTGAACTTGCAAGTTTTGTTGTTGTGTCAAGTAGGACTTAAGCTTTGCAATTTAAGCAGGACCGTATTTTCCTGTGTGCGTTGCATGTTACTAGAAACTGTCTTTGTGTGTGTCAGTGTGTTAGACCATAATATGCCACTATAGTAGTGGGAGGACTCTGGGCTCCAAGAATGATGTGAATATTGTCTCTTTTGAAGGACAGAGAAGCAAAATAACAATGAGCGCTCTTACCGACTTATTGTTAACGATGCATTCATTGTCATTCTTTGAAGTTAATGCTTTGCTTAGTGCTACAAACAGCTCCCACCCATATTTAAATAGGGGCCTTTTAGAGTTGTGACAGTCAGCAGTGGCAAGAACAATAAACCTCAGCAATGAAGGGGGGCAGCAAAACGTCACAAAGTTACTCTTTTAAGCCCGTCTCACACTTTTATGTAAAAGTACTGTACACTTTCCATGGACCACAGCAGATACCTGTATGCCCATATGTTTTAATTAGGTTTACTAAAAAGGCAGTAAGTAAACTGTTAAGATATAACCAAAATGTCCAAAATATTAGACCAAATTGTGTCATACTTCAGAGTATTTAGTGTTGCATCTCCAATTAGCCTGTTAAGTAATACTTGTACACTACCTCTTGATTCAAAGGAATCTGATTCTTATTTTCTTGATTCTAAGTTGCAGCATTTATCAAATCAAATCAATGCTAAAACTTATTTTTTATTCCATTCCACTTTTTTTTATTCTTTTTCTGTTAAATTATCTCGAGACAAGAGCTACAATGCTTTGTAGAAATCTGTATTACATTGTTCCATATAATTCATTATTCCAGTTAAAGTTTTTTTTTATTTCAAGAACTTATTGTCCAATTTTAAAAAAAAAAATTTTTTTTAACAGATTAGCTACGTTTAGTGTAGCTATTAGAAGCTATCTTATGTTGAGAAGAAGAAGAAGAAGAAGAAGATACAGTTGGCTTATGACTGCCTAATCTCTCCTTTGCTGTAGTGTTTGCAGTTTACTATAGTATCCTTCACGTTTGTTTAATGGTAGTTCGTGTCCCTCCCGTGGCAAATTAACAAGGGTAGTCATATATTGCTGTAAACCAAGGGTGGCCAATTCAGTCCCCAAGGGCCATCAACAGGTCAGGTTTTAAGGCGATTCCAGCTTCAGCACAGGTGGCTCAGTGTTTGACTGAGCCACCTATGCTGAAGCAAGGATAGCCTTAAAACCTGACCTGTTGATGGCCCTTGAGGACTGAAGTTGGCCATCCTTGCTGTAAACTATGCTGTTTGCTAAATCTAAAATGGTGATCCTGTGGAAAGTTTATGGTAACTGAAGTAATATGAAGAATATCCACTTAGTAGTGTATTTATCAATGTCAATCCACGCATGCATTACCAATTATAGTCACAACAATGAAGTAGATGGCTGCTTAAACCCCCTAACTCAGGAGTGGTCAATTACTGAGTCACTGATTGAGCCACCAGCGCTGAAGCAGGGATATCCTTAACCTGATCTGTTGGTGGCCCTTGAGGACTGGAGTTGGCTACCCCTGCCCTAACTGCTCGAGTGGGATGCTTGCCTCTACAAAAGGGTTTATTTAGATGGCATTTAAAGATGTGTACTAAAATCTTTCCAATCTGTAGATACACCAGAATAGTAGTATATGAATTACTGCAACATGTCCATGATCATACATTTCTTGTATCTTCAAACTAATGGTTTAGGATCTTTTTAATTATTCTCTGTGAAATTTGTGCCATGATTTGTGATTAATAGGGCCAAAAGGAAGAAGGCTGAATGTTTAGTTACAGTCCAGTATTTCTACACAGTACCTTATTTTTTATTTTTATGTTTCAAGCAAACCAAACTGTATTAGTGTTAGGAAGTTTGTGTATTGCTTGTTTGTTGTTTGTGTCCAACGCATAAGTACAGCATAATAATTTTCAGATTAAGACAGAATTCCTTTTAATTAATTTATGGTGAAAATGCGCAACTTGGTACAAAATCTTTCTTGAGCGTTCAAAGTCTACTTGTTTGAAATATTGAAAGTGTTCTGAACCCGTTTCTTTTTCCTGTTTAAACTTTCACACACTAAGTATGTTTATTACAATTGATCTTGGTGCTCAACCTCGGTATATTTCTAGTAGACTGGTTAGCATATGTTGGCAACACAAAATAGGAATGAGATGTGCATAAATTGCATATTACATGGCATATTCTATGTAATTTCAAAGTAAATCAATCATGTCAAAAAGTATTTTCTGTAGTGTTGCCACAGTAAATTAGTGTATGAAAAGGGACACATTTTGTATATTAAGTTGAATATAATTAAAAATGTTCAAGACCCTTTTTGAAGTGGTGTTAAAGAACAATGTGATACAATAGTAAACATCTCATAATTGCCGCAACCTCTGCTCCCCCTTTTTTAGTTTTCCTTTTCTTTAGTAAGCCGCTGCTACACATTTGGAGGATCTAGTATTTATAGGTCACTGAACAGACATGGAATTCTGATTTATATTGTATACCTGTAATATAGAAAGGAGAAAAAACAAAACTATTTATATATTTTCCGTAAGAATGTCATTGAGCTGTGTATAATTTAAAGAGGCTTGTTCCATAATGGTTTTGCCCATCTTGTTTTTTTGTTTTTTATTTTTATTTTCTTGTATAGTGTGTACAGTTAATCATGTCTAAGGGCATTGAAAGCCCACTAAAGCATAATCTTATGAAAGGGATATATTGTTAATAAAATATACCGAAACTTGGCTGTGTTTTCGTTTCTTGAACATTTTGTATGGGTTTTGTTTTCATTTGCGCGGGTGATCTCAAGCAACAACGTTCTGAAGTTTGCCTTTTGTATTTGCGAAAGTATTGCACTAAGCTTCCGTGACTTCTACTGATGTAAATAAATCACAAACCATATTGATACATTATTGATACAGTATATTTGAATTTCAGCATGTGAGAGAATTTCTAACTCCTTTTTCTCTTGGGTATAAGCATTGGTTGCATTGTCCTTCAATAAAATGTCGTCATATAGTATATCCTCGATGTACCTTTCAATATCCTGTCCTAAACCCACTTGCAAGATGGATTTCTTCTTTATCTTGGAAGGCTGACTCTGGTAGCTATACACTTCTTTAACCCAGTCAGTGCTTTCAAGCTGTGTAATATTCAATATGCCATTCTGTGCTCCAATGCAACTACACACACACCACTTCGAAATGCTCAAAGAACTAGATTAGTCATCACTTGAGTCTAGGCGCAAAGTTAATCTCTCCTGTCATAACTTCAAATACTTTCTGCGCAAGCTAACCGTCTATCTGAACAAGTTCCTCATCCCTACCACATGTAGCACTTATCTGGGATCTGACTCCAAAAGACTGTTCCTGGTCCCAAGGTTCAGCAAAGTATCCGGCCGCTCCTCCTCTTACTGTGCACCCCAAAACTGAAACAATCTACCGGAGGCTCTAACAGCCACTACCAGTCTAAGTTCTTTAAATACTAAAGCTGTCTCACATTTTAATCTGGTCTGTAACTGTTCCATACTGTATGCCTATAATATATATTATAGGCTAAAGCAGTAAAATTCAGGGCATCGTTGAAAACCCTGCTCTCTGATTTGGTTAAAATTCCGGGCATTATCCAATCAGTAATGCCCGGAATTTTAGCAGCTTGGAAAGTGCAGTTTTCAATGTGTTTATTTCCAGCCAATCAGCTTTCAGAACAGCTGAGACAGGGAAGGGAATTGGTTTGCATGAAGTAAAAGCTCTGAGACAGGGCAGGGGATTGGTCAGGACGTATCAGCCACGGATTGACTCCTCCTCCTCCCGAGCTGACAGATTTTCTGAGCAGATTCAGTTGAAGTGAGGGGGGGGGGGGGGGGGGAGAGAGTCTGCACATAAGTGACTGTCTGCAGTTTCTTTGTGGCTGCAGTTTGTGTGTGTGTGTGTGTATAGAGCTCCAGTGTGTGTGTCGGTGTCAGCAGCAGTGTTTATGGGTGTAGCGTGTGTGTAGCAGCAGTTTGTGTGTGTGTGTGTGTATGTGCATAGAGGTGCAGTGTTGTGCATAAAGGTGCAGTGTTGTGTGTGTGGGGTGTGTAGAGGTGCTGTGTTGTGTGTAGAGGTGGGGGGGAGAGTGCAAAGTTTGGTAAGTGGCTGCATTTTTGATTTGTGGCGTGTGTTGTGCTGTTGTATGTGTAGCAGCAGCAGTGTGTGTGTGTGTGTGTGTGTGTGTGTGTGTGTGTGTCAGTGTCAACAGCAGTGTTTATGGGTGTAGCATGTGTGTGTAGAGCTGCTGTGTTGAGTGTAGAGGAGGTGGTGTGTGTGTTGAGCTGGTTTGTGTGTGTGTACACAGAGGGGGCAGCAGTGTGTGGATATAGATAGCTGCAGTGTAAGCGTATATAGAGGTGGTTTCATATATTTACCATTTTATTTTAATAAAAAAATCTATTTAACTATACAAAAGTGTCTATTATTTATGAAAAAAAAGTCTACATTTAGCCTATAATAGTAATAATCCCCTCAGAACAGGGCATTACTGGCCAATTATGCCCTGGCTGGGTTAAAGTCCCTTGGCTTCGCCTCGGGCCTTCAACTCTTCCAGCCAGGGCATTATTGGCCAGCAATTCCCTGTTCTTCTGGGATTATTACTTAATTATCTCTAACTTTGCATGCAATGTCTTGTATAGAATGTATACCCTGTTCACTTATGTAACTATGTATTTGTAACCATGTATTATTTGTCAACTTAACTCTACTGTATGCCCAGGACATACTTGAAACCGAGGGGTAACTCTCTCAATGTATTCCTTCCGGGTAAAACATTTTATAAATAAAATAAGTAATATGGCAGGCATAAGCTGATAGGGATCCATGTTAAAATGGATGAGAAGTAAAGTGACACACTGTGCTCATTTGCATGTCATTGTGCCCTTATCCCTTAGTGCTCTCACTATTGTATTGTATGTCTTTATTTATATAGCGCCATTAATGTACATAGTGCTTCACAGTAGTAATACATGTGGTAATCAAATAAATAACAGTGCTTTAGACATAAAAGTAACATTAAGGAAGAGGAGTCCCTGCCCCCGAGGAGCTTAGTCTAATTGGTAGGTAGGGAGAACGTACAGAGACAGTAGGAGGGAGTTCTGGCAAGTGCGTCTGCAGGGGGCCAAGCTTTATGTATCATGTGTTCAGAATATCCACAGTGCTATTCATATGCTTCTTTAAGAAAGTGTGTTTAAGGTGGGTCTTAAAGGTGGATAGAGAGGGTGCTAGTCGGGTACTGAGGGGAAGGGCATTCCAGAGGTGTGGGGCAGTTGGTGAAAAGGGTTTAAGGCGGGAGAGGGCTTTAGATACATAGGGGGTAGAATGAAGACATCCTTGAGAAGAACGCAAGAGTCTGGATGGTGCATAACGAGAAATTAGGGCTGAGATGTAAGGAGGGGCAGAAGAGTGTAAAGCTTTAAAAGTGAGGAGAAGAATGGAGTGTGAGATGCGGGATTTGATCGGAAGCCAGGAGAGGGACTTCATGGGGGGAGATGCTGACACAGATCTATGAAAGAGTAGAGTGATTCTGGCAGCAGCCTTTAGGATAGATTGTAGGGGAGACAGGTGAGAGGCAGGAAGGCCGGACAGCAGGAGGTTACAGTAATCAACACGGGAGAGAATGAGGGCCTGAGTCAGAGTTTTAGCAGTCGAGCAACAGAGGAAAGGGCGTATCTTTGTTATATTGCAGAGGAAAAAGCGATGCGAGAGAGGAGTCGAGTGTGACCCCTAGACAGCGTGCTTGTGCTACTGGGTGAATGATCGTAGTTCCAACAGTAATGTGAAAGGAGGTAGTAGGGCCAGGTTTGGGAGGAAGTATGAGGAGCTCTGTTTTAGCCATGTTGAGTTTAAGGCGAAGGAGGGCCATCCAGGATGATATAGCAGAGAGATTCAGAAACTTTGGTTTGTACAGCAGGTGTAAGGTCGAGTGTTAAAAAGTATATTTGTGTGTCGTCAGCATAGAGGTGATAATTAAACCCCAAAGATGTTATTAGGTCACCTAGAGAGAGTGTGTACAGAGAAAAGAGAAGAGGTCCCAGGACAGAGCCCTGGGATACCCCCACAGAGAGATCAATAGAGGAGGAGGATCAATAGAGCAGAAGAGACACTGAAAGTACGATGGGAGAAAGGTAGGATGAGATCCAGGATAGAGCTTTGTTCCGAATACCAAGAGTATGGAGAATGTGAAGGAGAAGAGGGTGGTCCATGGTGTCAAATGCTGCAGAGAGGTCGAGTAATATGAGCAGAGTGTAATGGCCTCTGTCTTTGGCAGCATGGAGGTCGTCAGTTATTTTAGTGAGGGCTGTTTCCGTGGAGTGAGCAGTGCGGAAGCCAGATTGTAGAGGGTCTAGGAGAGAATAGGTGTTGAGAAAATGGAGCAAGCGAGAGAATACAAGACGTTCAAGGAGTTTAGAGGCAAAAGACAGGAGGAAGACAGGACGATAATTAGAAAGACAAGTAGGGTCAAGCTTGCTGTTTTTGAGTTATGGTATGACTGTTGCATGTTTGAAGGTGGATGGAAAGGTTCCAGAGCAGAGGGAGGAGTTAAAAATGTGTGTGAGCGTAGGGATTATAGTAGGAGCAAGAGGTTTTAGGAGATGGGAGGGAATGGGGTCAAGAGGGCAAGTGGTAGAGGGAGTAGAGGCGATCAACAGTGACACATCCTCCTCTGAGTCAGTGGAAAAAGAGTCAAGGAAGGCAGGAGGAGAGTTAGGAAGAGGTGTAGGATGGGTGGAAGAAACAGAGGGGATATTCTGACGTATGGATTCCACCTTTTCCTTAAAATAGTCAGCAAAGTCCTGAGCGGAGATGGAGGAAGGAGAGTGGTTTGAGTAGAGTATCAAAGACAGAACAGTCGGCGTGGGTTAGACTTGTGCATGTTGATTTGCAGTGTTCGACAAATCACCCAAAAATCTACTCGCCCAACCAAAAAATCTACTCGCCACCTAGTCCCGCCCCCAACTCCGCCCCTAGTCCCACCCCCAACTCCGCCCCTAGTCCCGTCCCAACTCCACCCCTAGTCCCACCCCCAACCCCGCTTTAAAATAAAATATATAAATAAAATACATTTAATAAATTCCTAGTCAGAACAACATTCGTTTTTGACATAAATATATTTATTGTATTACATTATACTACAATTAGTCGTGTGTGTGTGTGTGTGTCTCAATGTCGGATCTAGAAATAAAAGCCAGATGGGAATGACTAATTTCCTGAACCCCTTAACCAGTGTCTGGACGTCGGCGCTTCACAGAGAGAGAGACAGACAGACACACACACACAGAGAGCGGCACACCCACACACACACACACACACAGAGAGAGAGAGAGAGACACACACACAGAGAGAGAAAGAGAGACACACAGAGAAAGAGACAGAATGAGAGACACACACACAGAATGAGATACAAAGAGAGTGCGACAGAAAGCGCAAAGAAGAGAGTGCGACAGAGAGAGCGAAGAAGAGAGTGCGACAGAGAGCGAAGAAGAGTGCGACAGAGAGCGAAGAAGAGTGCGATAGAGAGAGCGAAGAAGAGAGTGCGACAGAGCGCGAAGAAGAGAGTGCGACAGAGAGAGCGAAGAAGAGAGTGCGACAGAGAGAGTGAAGAAGAGAGCGAAGAAGAGAGTGCGACAGAGAGCGCAGAAGAGAGTGCGACAGAGAGAGCGCAGAAGAGTGCGACAGAGCGAGCGAAGAAGAGAGTGCGACAGAGAGAGCGAAGAAGAGTGCGACGGAGAGAGCGAAGAAGAGAGTGCGACGGAGAGAGCGAAGAAGAAGAGTGCGACGGAGAGAGCGAAGGAGAGTGCGACAGAGAGAGCGAAGAAGAGTGCGACAGAGAGAGGGAGAGGGTGACACAGGGAGAGGGTGACACGGAGAGGGTGGGTGACACAGGGAGAGGGTGACACGGAGAGGGAGGGTGACGCAGGGAGAGGGAGACACAAGGAGAGGGAGGGTGACACGGAAAGGGAGGGTGACACAGGGAGAGGGAGGGTGACACAGGGAGAGGGAGGGTGACACGGAGAGGGAGGGTGACAGGGAGAGGGTGGGTGACACAGGGAGAGGGAGAGGGTGGGTGACACAGGGAGGGAGAGGGTGGGTGACACAGGGAGAGGGTGGGTGACCCAGGGAGAGGGAGGGTGACACAGGGAGAGGGAGGGTGACACAGGGAGAGGGAGGGTGACATAGGGAGAGGGTGACACGGAGAGGGAGACAGAGGGAGAGGGTGACACAGGGAAAGGGAGAGAGGGTGACACGGAGAGGGAGAGTGGGTGACACAGGGAGAGGGAGAGAGGGTGACACGGAGAGGGAGAGAGGGTGACACAGGGGGAGGGTGACACACGGGGAGGGTGACACAGGGAGAGGGGGAGGGTGACACAGGGAGAGGGAGGGTGACACAGGGAGAGGGAGGGTGACACAGGGAGGGAGGGTGACACAGGGAGAGGGAGGGTGACACGGGGAGAGGGTGGGTGACACGGAGAGGGAGAGGGTGGGTGACACGGAGAGGGTGACAGGGAGATGGTGGGTGACACAGGGAGAGGGAGGGTGACATGGAGAGGGAGGGTGACACAGGGAGGGAGGGTGACACGGAGAGGGAGAGGGTGGGTGACACGGAGAGGGAGAGGGTGGGTGACACAGGGAGAGGGTGACAGAGGGAGAGGGTGGGTGACACAGGGAGAGGGTGACAGAGGGAGAGGGTGGGTGACACGAAGAGGGTGACACGGAGAGGGAGGGGTGGCGGATGGCCCGATGCGAGGGGGGGCGAATGGCCCGATGCGAGGGGGGGGGGGGGCGGAAGGCCCGATGCGAGGGGGGGGGGGGCGGATGACCCGATGCGAGGGGGGGCGGATGGCCCGATGGTAGGGGTGACAGATGGCCCTGCAGGGGCCTGAGGCAGACAGGCGTGGAAGGGGCTGGCTGCCGGAAGGGGGAGGAGTGGAAGCGCTGAGGAGGGGAAGTTGCTGAGAGGCGGGGGAGGAGCGAAGGCACTGCTCAGAGAGCCGGAGGCGGGGTAATCTCCCCCAACAACATGAACCCACCTCCGGCTTTTTTTCTCCAGCGCGAGCACGGGAAAAACAGCAGCGCGAGCGGGGGAAATTTAAAAAACACACGTGTGCTGCTTGGGCCAATATTTACTCGCCCGGGGGTTAAATCCACACGCCCCGGGCGTGTAAATGTATATAATTGTCGAACACTGTTGATTAGTGAAGAAAAGTAGGCTTGTTTAGCTTGCGAGAGGGCAGAGTTGAAACAGGATAGCATAAATTTGTAGTGAAGAAAGTCTGCGAGAGTATGAGATTTCCTCCAGAGGCGTTCAGAGGAACGCAGCATGCGCGTGTGGGAATTTAGCCAGGGTCTAGGGTTAGAAGGGCGAGGGCGGCAGAGAGAAAGCGGGGCATGTAGATCAAGAGAGGAGGACAAGGCAGAGTTGTAGTTTCTGACCAGGTTGTCAGGGTCTGTAGTAGAGGAGAGGGAGGAGCGTAAAGTGGACTCAAAGTCAGGTAAGTGAATAGAGCGCAGGTTTCTGCAGAACCAGGGGGTAGATGGAGGTGGAGAAGCGGAGAAGCGAGATAGAGAGAATGAGATGAGGTGATGGTCAGAGGAAAAGGGGAAATGGAGAAATCGGAGAGAGAGAAGTTTTTAGTGAAAACCAGGTCTAAGTAGTGGCCATCCTTCTGGGTGCTGGCTGCAGTCCACTGTTGAAGGCCAAAAGAAGAGGTTAGAGAAAGAAAGCGGGAAGCCCAAGGGAGAGAGGGGTCATCAATGTGGCAATTGAAGTCCCCAAGGAGAAGAACAGGGGAGTCTGAGGAGAAAAAGAAAAAGCCAGGATTCAAAGGGAGAGAGAAAGGCAGAAGGGGATGAGTAGAGGTAGGTGGGCGATAGATGTATATGGAGAAATGGGTGCTCCAGAGCTGGTGGAACTACAAGCTTAAATGTCCATAATGATTAATCAAGACAAGAGGACAGAGTGAATAAAGGAGTGGGTATAATGATTAAATTTGATATGTGAGTCACCAACACACCAGTCTCCTGAAGGTAACAAACAAGGATGCCTGTAGGTGGGCGATAGATTACCATATGGACAGGGAGAGGAGAGAAGATCTGGACAGTGTGAGCCTCAAAGGAGGGAAAAGCAAGAGATGGAGGAATAGGAAGGATTCGGTAACGGCAGAGGAGGAGAGCAGGAGCCCCACGCCTCCACCCCTGCCATCAGGGCACGGAGTGTGGGAGAAGGAAAGGCCACCATATGAGAGGGCAGCTTCCAGAGCAGAGCCAGACTGAGTGAGCCAGGTCTCAGTTATAGCAAATAGGAGCAGAGAGTGAGAGAGAAAAAAGTAATGTACAGAGAGGAATTTGTTAGAAAGGGAGCGAGCATTCCAAAGGACACAGGAGAAAGGGAGAGAGGAGGGAGGGTGGCAGGGGATGGGTATGAGGTTGGAGGGGTTGACACCAGGAGTAGAGGTTGCAATTGGCAGGCGAGGACGAGCGCATGTAGGAATAAGGCAGGGACCAGGATTGGGAGAGATGTCCCCAGAAGCAAGGAGGAGAAGCTTTGATAGAAAGAGAATGTGTGAGGCTGATTTGTAGGCATGTGCTTTATTGCTGGGGATATAGCTGTGTGGTGTCAGAAGGCGCAGGTAAGAAAGGAGTTCATGTGAACACAGAAGTGGTGAAGGTAGGAGAGATGGAGATATATGAATAGAGTTAGAGACATACTGAGGCTGGTAGAAAGAAGTGCATAATTTGAGAAGAAGTGAAGTCACAGCATATATAAATGGTAAAGGCAGCATCACAACAGTAATGATGCAGTCTGGTATTGATGATATCCTCCTTTCCAGCGTAGTTCAAATGCAGGAATCAGGGCCAGATGGGGGTGTCCACTTCCTCACTTCTTTTGAACTTCCTTTTAAACTTCAGTTGTTCAGTAGTCCTGCCACTTACAATGGGCCACTTGGACATGGGCTGCAGGAAGCATAAGGCTGCATTCATTACCCATGGAGACGGTGATAGCAGATACAATAGATTTGTTTCCCCCCCTAAAAAAAAAAAGTTAGACATCTTTTTAGAACGGAAAGATATACAGGGAAATACCAAATTAATTAACATGGGAAGAATGTTGATTCAGGGAGAAATCTGATTGCCAATATTTGGAGTCAGGAAGCAATTTATATTTTCTCTTATGAGATATCATTAAACAAACAACAACAATATTATACCCTCTACAAGCGCTAATCTACAATGTGCAAATGAACACAAATTAAAGTGAACATACAATATGGTGATACACAAATGTGAACACTCAATAAAAGTGAGCACCATGTGGTGTTAAGAGCTGCCAAGGGGACTAATAAACAGATTATTCCCAACCTGTGAAATAAATGCAAATACAAAATATAAGTTCCCGGCGCTAAAAATGTCCAAGATACCGTAATCCAAACGAAAGTCCCAGATGAAGGTTTCTGATGGATGGTATATGGAATATAGACAGAGTCCCAGGGTGTTGTTGAATCCCTTAGCGATGTCCACAGTGATTCTGGGGAGACAGAAGAGATACACACCAATTGCGCAGTATGCAACTACTCTTGACCCCAATCGGAACCAACGGACATAGAAAACCCACTTACAAGATGTAAACTTGTGTATTCATGGGAGAGAATCTTTAACTGTGTCTTTACTCCGCCTCAGTAGTTCACGGATCCCACGTGACCGGCAGCAGTACTTTCTTATTCCATGCAGCAAACAGCACTCACAGGGGACGCAGGCAAGGCATGACCATACAGGAACAGAAAGATGACACAAATGGTGTAATACGTACACACTTTAATAAAAACTTTAAAACACAAATCACCCTCACTTACAATAGAAGGGGGATGACAATATGACTCACGAATGCCGTCCGCGACTTGTCAACAGCCTGATGCACGCTTGAGAGCCCTCCTGAATGGCGATCTCTGCAACTCCCAAACCGATGACGTCAGCGGTAGGACGGTGCAGGGCGCTCTCACAGCATCAGTTGGACTATGGTGGCTGGACCGGCTCAAACACTAAGCTCCTCCTCCCTACGCGTTTCGTGACTGCGTCACTTCCTCAGGGGATTGGGGAGCTTAGTGGGAGCAGTGTTTAAATACCACTTACAATAAAAAGGTCAACCCACAAAGGGGAGGTCCTGGACATATTGCTAATAGATATTCGTGCCTGGCAATTAACAGTGATCTGGACCTACTACAAATGGCTGCTGGGATCAATTGCATTACAGTTTACATGCTAAGTGCCATACATAAATACATATTATTAATTACATATAATGAAAACACATCCATATGTTATGACACAACACAAATATTAATCTCGCAATGATTAAAAAATAAATGAAAAAATGAAAGAATAATTCAAATTAAAATTCTACGTATCCTTTAAAAAGGCTGCCAAATCAAAATCAATATTCAAACCTAGGGGAGACAGAGTTCTAAGTACATAAATCCAGTAGCTTTCCCGTCTGGATACTAAATTCAATCTGTCTCCCCCGCGCCACGTACCTTTTGGATTATCAATGCCCATGCAGATCAATCCCTGTGGGTCCTGATTATGTTTTAATCTGAAATGATTTGAGACGCTATGGGTCTCAAGGCCCCTCTTTATGTTATTCACATGTTCAGCGAATCGTCGCTTGAGGGGCCTTCCAGTACGCCCCACGTATTGCAACCCATATGGGCATTGTAAGAGATACACACAAAAGTTTGTTTTGCAATTAATAAATGTCTCAATGTCAAATTCCTTTCCAGTAACACTGGATGTAAACGTTTTGGTTTTTATACTATACTTACACCCAATGCAATTTTGACATGTATAATATCCCTTAAGACCATTAAGCCATGTGACATGGCGATCCCTAAGATTATCAATTGGACAACTTGGAGAGAGGGAGGACTTCAGATTTCTAGCCCTTCTATATACAATCTTAGGTCTGTCTGGAAGGCAGGTTTTTAAAATGGGATCCAGTTATATCCAGAACATTCAATAAGTATTGGAGTATTCTCCAAAGAGATCCCATTTTAAAAACCTGCCTTCCAGACAGACCTAAGATTGTATATAGAAGGGCTAGAAATCTGAAGTCCTCCCTCTCTCCAAGTTGTCCAATTGATAATCTTAGGGATCGCCATGTCACATGGCTTAATGGTTTTAAGGGATATTATACATGTCAAAATTGCATTGGGTGTAAGTATAGTATAAAAACCAAAATGTTTACATCCAGTGTTACTGGAAGGAATTTGACATTGAGACATTTATTAATTGCAAAACAAACTTTTGTGTGTATCTCTTACAATGCCCATGTGGGTTGCAATACGTGGGGCGTACTGGAAGGCCCCTCAAGCGACGATTCGCTGAACATGTGTATAACATAAAGAGGGGCCTTGAGACCCATAGCGTCTCAAATCATTTCAGATTAAAACATAATCAGGACCCACAGGGATTGATCTGCATGGGCATTGATAATCCAAAAGGTACGTGGCGCAGGGGAGACAGATTGAATTTAGTATCCAGACGGGAAAGCTACTGGATTTATGTACTTAGAACTCTGTCTCCCCTAGGTTTGAATATTGATTTTGATTTGGCAGCCTTTTTAAAGGATACGTAGAATTTTAATTTTAATTATTCTTTCATTTTTTCATTTATTTTTTCATCATTGCGAGATTAATATTTGTGTTGTGTCATAACATATGGATGTGTTTTAATTATATGTAATTAATAATATGTATTTATGTATGGCACATAGCATGTAAACTGTAATGCAATTGATCCCAGCAGCCATTTGTAGTAGGTCCAGATCGCTGTTAATTGCCAGGCACGAATATCTATTAGCAATATGTCCAGGATCTCCCCTTTGTGGGTTGACCTTTTTATTGTAAGTGGTATTTAAACTCTGCTCCCACTAAGCTCCCCAATCCCCTGAGGAAGTGACGCAGAGTCACGAAACGCGTAGGGAGGAGGAGCTTAGTTTTTGAGCCGGTCCAGCCACCATAGTCCAACTGATGCTGTGAGAGCGCCCTGCACCGTCCTACCGCTGACGTCATCGGTTTGGGAGTTGCAGAGATCGCCATTCAGGAGGGCTCTCAAGCGTGCATCAGGCTGTTGACAAGTCGCGGACGGCATTCGTGAGTCATATTGTCATCCCCCTTCTATTGTAAGTGAGGGTGATTTGTGTTTTAAAGTTTTTATTAAAGTGTGTACGTATTACACCATTTGTGTCATCTTTCTGTTCCTGTATGGTCATGCCTTGCCTGCGTCCCCTGTGAGTGCTGTTTGCTGCATGGAATAAGAAAGTACTACTGCCGGTCACGTGGGATCCGTGAACTACTGAGGCGGAGTAAAGACACAGTTAAAGATT